>NC_051155.1:17584402-17811316 GCF_013339745.2 Dermacentor silvarum | reverse complement strand
GCAACTTCTTCACGGACGAACTCCTTAATGTGGACTAACAGCGAAGTGTTATCCGGGCAACAGCCAAACTCGACATTGAAGTGGGCTGTGGAAGAGATTGGTGGGAGGCTACGCGTTGTTTGCGTAGTTCATCGAAGCTTCGGCAGAGACTGACGAGTTCGGACACTGTTTCCGGGTTTTTCGCAAGCAGCATCTGAAAGGCGTCGTCTTCAATGCATTTTAAGATATGCCTGATCGTCTCAGCATCAGCCATTGTGGCGTCAACGCGGTTACAGAGGTCGACATCTTCTATGTAACTGGTAAATGTCTCCCCGCTCTGTTGCGCACGACCACGCAAACGTTGCTCGGCGCGAAGCTTGCGAACAGCGGGGCGACTGAATACCTCCGTTACGCTAGCTTTGAAGGCCGCCCACATCTTGAGATCACGTTCGTGGTTTCTTTGCCACACGCTGGCGACACCGCTCATGTAAAACGACACGTATTTCCGCTTTTGGGTGTCGCCCCAGTGGTTGTGGGTGCTCATCGGGTCGTAGTAAGCGAGCCAGACTTCTACGTCATGCTCGTCTGTACCACTGAAGATGGGTGGATCGCGTTGACGTAACGAGCCAGGACAGACCATTGTAGTCACCGGGGCAGCGGTTGTGGTTGTGATGGTCCTTCTTCCGGCATAATGAAGACAGGCTGTAGTGTCTGGTTGCGAATTTCCAGATTTCCTGTCGTACCCAGCACTTCCACCAATTGTAAAGGGGGTTTATCCGGATCGTAGAGCGGAAGCGACAAAACGCAGCACCAGCAGGTAGAGCGTAGCCAGAGAGAAAACTGGGTACGAGCCACACAATGGCAACGAGGCTGTTCAGAGTGCCGACCTTCTTCCTCACAGTAGCAACACTTTGCCAGATACCGGGAACGTTTGAGCAGTTTCGCTGCCAGAAAACAATGATGCAAGAAAGCTTGCTAATCAAGAAATAAACGCCTGTACTC
This sequence comes from Dermacentor silvarum, assembly GCF_013339745.2. NCBI lineage: Eukaryota > Metazoa > Arthropoda > Arachnida > Ixodida > Ixodidae > Dermacentor > Dermacentor silvarum. Next base: position 17,810,335 of record NC_051155.1, on the reverse strand, counting down.
CATGACAGGGTTTTTGAAAATAGATGTCTGTGGTCTTGACGGACTAAACGCATTGAATGAATGAGATAACACAGTTAAACTTCGGGCTGGCTCGCATGGTGCGCCTTGGAGAAGGAGCCAAGCCTGTGGCTCAAATGTGCGGCATCTAAAACAAAAGGAATTGAACTAGAAGACAGCACACACTAATTTGATATTGAAAAACAGCCACTGGGGTCAGTTGCTATGGGAACGTCGGCCAACATTAGCTCCTATAATGTGCCAAGACGCCGCAAACTAACAGGGAATTGCACTGGTAGTTCTTGCGCAATTAATCGAATCTTCGAGTGAGCACTCAGATTTCGCCAATCCGAATCGGCCAGCGGAAAACAAATTACAGCGGAAGTCACAGTGCACAAACGGTTCTGGAAATAGGGGGGGGGGGCGATATAACCGTAAAGCTATTCCACATTTTCTATTCCAATTCTGCAATCACCCCTCCACGATTTGTGAAAAATTTTTCGGCTAACCCTCACTTCCCTATCTGTTACGCGATGCCACAAAAACCGCGATAGCTCCCCATCTGGTATGACGTGTGCACACTGATTATGCATGATTAAACCACAAAGGAAAAAAATAATTATTCCTGATTCGACACCTTTCGCTATTAGCCTTCTGCTATTGTTCAAAAGCATTCGGGCTGCGCCCACTTCGCCTGTCTGCCACGCAATGTCACAAAACCGCGGGAACTCACCGCGTCGAAGTGACGTACGCATTGAAGGTGCGTTAATACGCCGAACGAAACTGATTTTTTTAATAAGAGACTGCCGCGTTCCGAAAGGAATAGAAGATGACTGCCCGTCGATCGCTCAGGCACTCGCTACTTCGACCTGAGCATTTATTTATGTCCGTATTATAAACCTTCTTGCGTGGCTATGAAACGTTATCGAGACCTTTCGGCACGTATACGATATCGCTCTGCCAACTCTTCCTTGCTGAGGATTCATTTTAGGGGCATTCTTAACTTTCCGTTGCACGCCGCCTCGATTTTGGACCACCACAAGCTAAGTAAGGGGAAGCAGACCAATCGGAGACGCCGGCACCATCTTCATCCGGTTATCTATTTTCACTGCGCTCGGTCAGCTCCATCGAAACCCTCTCCGCTTGAACGTGCTCCTCGCTTCTTTTCAGCCAATTAGATAAGAAAAACCGCTCAGTGTAGGCAATGTTCGTTTTAAAGTGAACTAAGGTCACCTCCTATAACGAAGAGAGCGTTTGATTGGGCTGTTCAGAAAAAGCTGTTGCGGGTCACCGCCTCATGCTTCCGGCGGCGGTTACCTAATTTTGACGTCAGGAGATTGGAATAGTTTTACGTTATATGTCCCGGGGTTAAACTTCCGTTTGGTGCGTTCTCATCAACCCAGTGGAACACGTGAACCCGTGCCAGATATATCAGGCGGATTCTTCTTGGCTGAAAAAAGAATTTTGCTCTGAACCCAGCAGTAGCATTGACGATAAGCTGCGTGCTGTGCAATGATCAATGTTAAAAAACGCGTTCTTGGCGCGGAGTAAATTGGTTAGAAAGTGCCTTTAGCGTCTGATTATTTTTTCTCACTAGCTATGTAAATTAATTTTTTTGAGGAAATAATGACTCGCTTTTACATGTCAGGTATGATGGTTGTTAAGCCGGAAAGCGGGAAGTCTGCGGCGGGTAGTGCACCTACGAAGGCATCATCAGAAACGTCACCAGGCCGAATAGCACCAAGAAGCCGCAACGTCCCGCGCGGTAATCCACCATCACCTGCGAGCAGCTCTGTTGACACGACTGTTCCTACGCCTCGATTGCTGAGAACCTCCGGCCATCGAGGAGGTGCGAGGTGGGCCGCATGGACCAAATTGTCGGTAAGTAAACGCCTTCAGTCTCAAATCCTTGCGTTCAGTTAAGTGGTTCAGTGAGGGACTACTGGGATTACCTTTCCACGTGCGTTGTTACAGTAGTGTTCAGGTGCTGTAAGGAGGAAAGATTTTTCTTTGACGTTATTGGTTATGACGGTTCACTGGCATTTTTTCTAAACTTCGCTATATAAATGTGAAAATACGTGTAAAAATGTCTGAGTTTCGCCTGAAAGGTGAAGAATTGATTGTGATAGCAAATTAGTAGAGAGGTATACGAAGGAAGCATAGTAGTTTAATGGGCCGTATGAAGTTGTAAACATTCGCTTACCAACTAAATGGAGAAGTATGGTGTCACGCGCGCACATGTAAGCATGAACACATCTCGCTCGTGACCGCGGAAACTCGCCGTGAAACCGCGGATTGAGAAAGCGCGCCAGCAGCCGCGGGAAAATTGACCTTCGCGCTGTCTCTTGTCCCGCCTCAACGCGAACTAAACGTCGAAAGTACAGCGCATACGATGCTACCGGCACTCGGCGCATCCACTTTGTCCCCATCGCAGATCGTTTTCAAGATGAAGCCCGCGCGGGCACGCACTTCGCCCACAGCGCAGATCGCCTTCAAAGATACAACGCCCGCGCAGCCGTGCTGTAAGCAGCAGCCGACGGAGCAGAAAGCACCCCCTCCTCCTTCTACCTCTCCTTCGCCTCACCCCTGTGCCTCGCGCACGAAATAAGAACGCGCGCTTCCGGCCTGCCTTCCTCCCTCGCGTGCACTACATTGAGCCGCGTTTGCGGGCTCACTCTCGTACGCTTTCACTCGCACACACAGCGTACGGCGCGCGGTGACGATTTTATCGCCATTGGACTTTATACGGAACCTAACGGCAATGGTGCCGATGGTGACACCAGCGGCTGAAATGCGCTTGGAGTGACCATATAATTGCTATCACAAAAAACACTGATTTAAAGTAGTACAGAAGACCACTTTGTCAGCATGCACACAGCCAACTGATAGTAAAGTCAGCATGTGCATCGAAAGCAGTAGCCTACAAAAACTGTTACCACTTGGTGAACGTTAGTGTGATCCCTTTTCAACAATCAGTAGTATGTTGTGACAATATGCGTGAGTGACCTTCTCACTTTCAGATGCTATAGACCTTTTCACAAACCGACGTTTGAGCAGCGCCATTGGCCGACACGGGCGACGTCTAGCGTCAGAACATGTTATGCCGCCATTTTGGACTGTACGCCTTGAGAGAGTAGGCCGGCCGTACTTCGGTTGTGTGATCTTCGCCTCGCATTATTTCGATTGTTTTCTTCCGCTTCGCTTGTCTTGTGCCGCTTGACTTGTTACATGTTCCACGTGCTCGCGTGAGCGTTCAGTGTAGTGTGCCATGGCAACAGCAAGCCCAGCCAGTCGATGTGGTGTTTCGTCGTCGGTAGCGGCGGCAGCCGCGTCTGCTTCGTCGAGACCTGGCGTGCTAATCAGCAGTATATTTCATTGTTATTGCTGGGCACATGTGACCGTATCGTCGATTGAATCTGATCACCAATACGTTTCGCGGTTGAGGGTTGCTTGATTTAGCGAAAGCAGGCGCGTACGTAGCTATCGGGCAATGCTTAGAACCAGGCGCCGGCGACCCGACGACGCGTGTGATTGGTTGGTAGATATGCGGTGGTTACTCTATACGCTTCCGACGCAACTGAACAGCTCAATCATGCAAAATTTATGGGATCTGGTGCGGTGCAGGGTGCTTATAACCAAATGTCAAAGCATAAGCGTGGCGATCGAGCAGCGTGGTACCTGCAGCCGACCGACGCGTGACAGTGATCACAGATGCCAGCGCAATTGATACAGCCCAGGTGCTAGATTTTTATTTATTATTTATTTATTTATACATACTGTCAATCCCAATAGGGATTATAACAGGACTTGTTGCAAAGATATATTTGTTTACCTATTTTTCACGTTTGTTTACCTGGAATGGCTTTTCTTTCGAATGTCTGAATTTGGAACAAGCTTCGCTCACGGTGAACCTTAACGTAGATCGTGCGCGAAGTTTGTATTGAAGATATCGCGTACGGCAAGAATTGTTCGTGTGCGCTATCTCTGAAGCGAAATAAGCCAATAATATTGTAGCGTTAGGGCCATCTCTGCTCTTTCTTGTTTCCCTTACACCGTCTCACTGTGATATGTTCATAATAAAGTAATGTTGAGTCTTAACAATTGTCGAATAAATACATCTGCGTATGACTGTAAACCACTACTGACCGTGAGTGAAAAGCGCTTAGTGGTCAGCGAAGCGGTCACTGCACGCACGTAAGTATTTCACTTGATCGACGGTGCGACTAATTTATTTTTTCGTTACTGTTATTCTTGCAAGCATGATGCTATTGTCCGCGTACCCATGCGAATACCGTTTTGTTTTTACGTTCTTACTTGCGCGGGCTCATTTAGCGCGTTTCTACGCCACGCACAGTTAGCGCATTACGGTTCCCCAACTCTAGCACTGGAACTAGGCCGCACTGTAGAGGTTCAGATGTTCGTTTTTGCATTCTCTTGCTGCCCAAGCACATAGACAACGCTCAAAGATGGGTGAGCTCGATGCAGCACCACACTGTTGAAGTTAATTATTTTTATGGGGAGGGCCACGCAGGGTGCGTGTGAACGCAGAGACAATGTTTTGGTGGACACAGGGTCTGCATAGATCTTCTATAGGACACGATTTTTCCAGATAGTTGCGAAGTGTATTTACCGACTAGTTCTATCGCAGAGTGCTCCAATTTGTCTTATACTGGTGTCACACGGTCACTTTTGATAGCAATCGAAACCGATCTGGATCGGAATGTTCGACCACGGTTGGCTCCCTTCCGCAGATTGAGCAAAGAAGCCATCGCGACCAAGAAATTCGACCCAGATCGGGCTCGATCACGATCAGAAGTGCGCCGTGTGACCCCCGTATTAGGCACTCAAATGAAGTCGTGTTTGAAAGAATAACAAATGTAGCCTCTGCCACTACATACGAGAAAATATTGCATCGAAGAGCTGACAATTCTCGCAACCTATTGGGAATGTGCCGAAAAGAGTTTACCAAAATACGTTATTTTACTGATGTGTGCATTGGTTCACATTAGACTGAAATGCCAAGTCCTCAGGTGATGCAGGAAACCGGCGAAGCGTCAACATACCACATCGCGGCAGTGGTCTCGCGGAGTGCTGTGTTGTGGACACACTTAGTCCCCAAAATCGGTATTTTCCGCTGGTTGTTTGTGCACCCATAAACTGCACAGTGCTGGCCTGTAGCCTTTTGATGAGTATATATGCCGCTATTTACGAGCATAAGTCATTCGTGACAAAAATGAACGGAAACATCGAAGGAAAGCTACCACTCCGCAATGCAAGCGCAAGGCAAGCTCACGGTCCAGACCGAACAGGCAACACTGACACATACCTCCACGCCAGACCGTCGGAAGCGCCCTCGTGAAAATGTCTATACTGCGTATACGCGGTGAACGAGTTAACGTGCACCATATTTAATATAAGCAGCAGTGTCTGGGCCAAGCTTGCATACAGAACAGCGTAAAATGGGCGCCTGAAACCCTGACGAAGCATTGGCTGCTCTTTAAATGATCTGCATCATGTTAACATACATTTGAAAAGGCCATCAATATATAGTCCTTCTCTAAGTAATTAAGAAAAGCCGCAGTTTCGCCCGAAAAGCGTAAGGACAGTAGTTTTATTGGACGTATAAACTTGTAAACATTTCCTTACTAAATTAACAAGCCTGTTGTCACGCGCGCACAGGCAAACACAAACACATCTCACTCGACGAGCGCGCACACTCGCTGTAATAACAACACCGTGGTAATAACGCTGGCGTCAGGAAGATCGGCAGCAGCAGCCAGCGAATCGACCTTCTCCTCTCGCGGCCGCAACATATATATACATAGCGCACACGACGCTATCGGCACTCTGCCCCCATCGCAGATCGCTTTCAAGATAGGACCCAGGCGGCTGCGCCGTACGCAGCCACCCCCAGAGTAGAAGCCCCTCCACGGTGCCTTGAGCTCGATGGAAGACAGCGCGCTACCTCGTCGCTTCGTTGCCCTTGCGCGAGCCATCATTGTCGGCACACCCTCGCAAGCCTTCACTCGCAACTACAGCACACGGCGTGCGGGCCTGAAGTCTACACGGAACATCGCGGCGACGCCGATGGTGGAAATGCGCCTGGAGTGTCTATATAACTGCTATGGGAATAAAATGAGCTCTATCTAGCCTTGTAGTCATGAACTCTATGGCCAATGCGTGAGTACTAAGCTTTAATACCATGTACACCCTTACAAAAATGGGTTTGACCTTTCAGTCACCCGCGAGTCACCAACCAGTCACCCCAGTCACCTCCCTGTGGACTCGTCCTTCCTGTATACCTAGTCTGCAGATTTTCTGCAGACTCCGTGTAGACAGCCTGCGGACTTGTCTGTGTAATGTGCGTGCACGCCCAGTGCGCGCGCGTGTGTGTATACGTATACGAATATATATATTCTGAACCATGAAAGGTTTTATCATTAAAAAAACGGTTAGTTTTGCCATTCTTACATTACGAAAACTTTGCCACTGATTGCTATAAGCACAGTCTGACAATGGCAGTAACCAAAGGCAATTAATTAATATTAATTGAAATGAGGTAATGGCTACATAACCTGCATTAAATACAGCAGTGGAACTATGGGTCGATTCACAGCATGGATGTGCGCATACATATATACAGGGTGCCACACAACGCCATGCGATCACCGTAAACATGGTCGCTTCTGTTGCCGGCCAACAGATGGCGCCACCGGGAGCGCGGGAGTGCCGGCAAAATATACAGGTGCTACTATTTTCCCGTCTTCAGCTGTCGGCATGTCGGTACATGTGCGTGCGCGCTGCATTCACGCCGGCCGATGTGTAGTTTATTGGTGTGTACGCCGTGCCGACAGAAAGTGTGGTGCTTTTTCTGTGTATTAATGATCCAAAACGCCTGGGACCGCGTAATGTAGCGTGCAGTATCTTTCGTGTGCTACGCCGATGATTATCGTAGTTAGGCCCGTTCGCACTTTCTTTGTTCCTGGCTCGTAAAAAGCCTCAGGTACTCTCGCCGCGCTCGCACCGGATCACAGCGCACGGAAGAACTTGTTGAAAGTGGTGCTATCACGTGCTATTAGTTCATCTACAATTGTACAGTGCTTACGCTGGATGGGCCGTGCACCGACGGTTCTTGCCGCGGTACCTGTACGATGCCGCGGAACCTGTGACACGAAGGAGTGGTTGCCGAGTACGCCTAACAGGTAAGTCCGGCGCTTGCGCGAATTCTTGTAGTCTGTGAAGTGTACATTGTTGTATAGATCGCAAGATGACTAGTAAAGCGACAGAGATGATAGATGTGCTTTCCGAATCTTCGTTGTTTTGTGGCAGTGCAGATATTGCATACAGTTTCATGAAAATTGCCCTGAAACGTGTTGATGTTGGCTGAAGCTTTATCGATTAATTGATTTCTTCCATGAGGTGTCCTAGCACCGGGGATTATTTGATCTGAATGGGCACAAAAATTCAAGCAGGAAAAGTTACCGTTTGGGTCCCTAATTTCTCAGCGAGAAATATCGTACATATTTCTAGAAGTACGTCGATGTGTGTCTTCACGGCTAACGACTGCGTGAGATGGCACCAGATTGCTGTGTCTGACGCATTGCCAAATTTTAGCTTATATACAAATTGTTCTATTTATAGAATGTCGTCAGACAGCCTGCATTTCTTGTGTTGGATGTCCTGTGTGTTCTCGTGTATTTGTAAAGGTTTCTGATTTTACTAAGATGCCGAGATTTCGACAGCAATGTTTCTTTTTAAACGAAATATCTTTTTTGTTCTCTCTCCTGAAAAGGGGGGGAGGGGGTCTGTTCTTTTTCCGCGCATCGTCCTTTGGGACAGTGCTTTGTTGCGCCGCATAAATTAGGTTTTCGAACGCTTTTCATGTGCTAAAGGATTTTCTTCATAGTACAATTCACATTTCACTTACTACAGATCTGCGTTTGAGTGAAGCTTTTGATAGTATATTCATGTTTGCTGCAGTGCCATTTACATGTTAAATAACCGCCTGTGATGTAATAATCGGACATTTGTACAGCCAGATGCAGCTTCCTGGAGCTGGTTGTACGAGACTTTTCATAATATAACATGATCTTGTTAAATCGCAAGTTTGAAGTTAAAACAGCGATTACAGTAAACTGAATTTTTTTATTGTTTAGGAAAGTCACGATTTTGGTGAGCCAGAGGCATCTCTACACCCCATACGAACCTCCGGCACTTCTGCAACCTGACAACACGGCAAAGCGTCTGATCTGCATGCTGCGACAAGGTGTGTACAAAACGGTCACTGTTGGTATAATTCATACCGACAAAAGCAGGAGGGCTTTAGTTACCTCTATTGTTACAATTTTTTGTAGAATTCTAACATCCGTGCCTACACAGATTCTGTGTTCTTAATCATATTTCCCTAAGTAGTCAAAATTGTGTAATACATTTTTTTTGGTGGTGCGGTGGGTATTGATTCCTATAATACTACAGAGAAAGGGACCTCAGAACAAAAAGCCACAAAAGGTGGTTTAAAAGTGTTCGAAGCCCGGAATTCAACATTCCGTAATACAGCACTCTGGATTCCAATTCATCTCTATTCCGCGTCGTCATTGTTGACTTACCAAAATTCAGGAAATTGCTCAAGCTGCGTAACCATTGTATTTTGCCAATATACGGCAAGATATTGTTTCTGATATTGTTTCAGGGTTGTACTTCCCAAGATATGTCCCTAAATTATGTCTCTAAAATTCACTCTCCTTCTTTTACAGAATATACATGCAGCAAGTTCAAGTGCGCAGACCTCAAATTGAAGAGGGCATAGGCTCCATGCTGCAGAAAATGGGGTCCAAGAGCGACTCCTCTTCCAAGGAATCAAGTGGCGAGTAGATATTCTGACTCACTACTTCATCGTTCGTTGTGCTGGGGCATGCACTGTGACACACAAAGGTAGTGGAGACAAAAACACATGACAAGTGAAGCGCAAACTGTCAACTGAGTTTGGTGAACAAGAAGGAAGAACCTATACCCGAAGCCACTATAATCAGCTGGCTGCGGGTTATATGTGCTAAAAAGGTGGAGATAAGATAATCATAATGAATCAGAACTTACAAGGCGACCCACTTGAATCATATCGAGCCGATAATATGTTGGAAATTGAGTGACTATAAGTCAGAGCCACAGACGGCTCGCTCACGCAGGCTTCAGCACCAGCCACAACTGTGCAAAATGATTCCCATATCTCTCGTCACTTTCGCTTGCTTCTGACGAGGATTTCCGCACTGTGAAAAAATGGTGTGCAACCGCATCTCGTGCAGTACACAGCCAAGTTGCCTGTGCATTTACTAGGCTGGGAGCATATCTGTGATCCCAGTGCTTCAGATTACAGCACCAGTGCACAACGTAAGCGCAGTTGCATGTGAGCGGTACTTTGTAAATGACTCCCGCTTCGCACGCAACATGTCCCCAATTTTTCATGTGCGAAGAGGCAGTTGTTTATAAGATACCGCTCACATGCAACCATGCTTACGTAGGATAAAAGTGCTGGTGCTTAAATCAGTCTCTAGGGGAGCACAGATATACTTTCAGCCTAGTAAATGCCCCAGTCAACTTAGCTGCGCACTGCACGAGATGCGGTTACACACCGTTTTTTGAAAGTACGAAAATCCTCCTCAGAAGCAAGCGCGCAAAGTGATGAGTGAGGTGGGAGAAGCATTTTGCATGGTTGCGGCTGCTGCTACAGCCTGCGTGAGTGAGCCATCTGTGTCTCTATCTCATCACCTAACTCAATTTCTAACTTATCACCTCTACATAATTCGAGTGGATCACCTGGTCGGTTCTGATTCGTTGTTAATATCTTTTTTCTGCCAGTGTGCATGTAACATCCAGCTGAAACTAGCGGCTATGAGTATAAATCCTTATTCACTAAACTAGGCTGACATTTTGCGCTTTAGTTGTGTGTTTAGCTTCCACTAACTTTGTGTGTCACAGCACACAAACGATGAAGCTAAACTAGAGCCTTTTTAAGCATTGCTTACCTCACTCACTACTTCATTCCTTGGATGACATATTTTGGTTCGAACCTGGCCGCCATGAAAAAATTACAGACGAATAAAGAGTGCAAAAAATACTATTGCGTCTGTTATTTCATTGCATGTGTGCATGCATGCCAGTTCCCGATAGGTGGGCTACAGAGGTTCTGACAAGTGTCTGCTCATTTTCTGCATCCTGTGACCACAGTCTCGACAGACTTTCTGCAGACATTCTGCATTCTGCGGCTACACAGGCTCTGCAGACTTTCTGCAGAAAGGGTGTACCAATTGCCCGCTGGGAGGTGACAGGAAGTGACAGAAAGTCTGTCACCTGTCTGCACGTATTCTGCATCCCGGGTGACTCAGAGTCTGTAAGATTTCTCCAGCAATACTGCAACTTTTTTGTAAGGGTGCACCCCTGAGAAAAAGTATATGGACCACAGGGTCGCCGACAAAACAGAATTATTCGTAATTTACACGCGTAAAGTGAAACTGACAAGTGCACTAGAAAATTGGCAGTGCCAAGTTTGGACTGCCGTGTTTGATTTCAAGTTGAATTCACAGGCACATGAGAAAATGAGTTTTTCGGGCACTCCCTAGTCCGTATACTTTTGCTCCCGGTGTACATTTAACTCCACAGCGTTAAGGGCCCCGTGTCGCAGGTTTCCGGCGTCGGTATGAATGTCGGCGTCCGTGGGGGGAAAATCAACCCGAACCACGCCGACAGCGCAGGCCCTCCGCATGGCGCAAGGTGTTAATGAACAAAAATTGATTTTTCACAGGGAATCCGTCAGAAAAATGGTAAAGTATGACTTAATCACAACCTACAGACATAGTGGCGTCGGACTGTTATTTTAATGTACGAAAAACATATTTCTGTTCCGAGGAAACTCAAACACAAACCCTTTTTACCAGCATTTCTACCATACCAACAGCGGCGGGTTCAGGTCGGCTACTTGAGAAAATATTATCCAGATGGCGCTCGCGTCCTCGGCAGGTGGAATAAGTGACCCGTAAAACAGCAAGGGATTCTGGGATGCGCCGTCTGCTCGCAGTTTCCGGTTCGAGGAACTGCAGCCACCGCCACCTCAACGCCGTTGAAGCCTATTGATGCGCTTGCAGTCCAGCTTTGTTACACACGAAGATTACCCGGTTGCAGGCGCCTAGCAAAACCATGGTGGGCTCTTTAGCCGTTGGCTGCTCAAATCCAAGCGTTAAAGGTAAACTCATATAACAACTGCCTTGCAGTGTCCCTTGCTGAGTCAGCTGTGCACAAGCATCTGAGGCATGGCTGCCACTTCCAAAACTGAACCATCAGTGAACAAAAAGCAAATGAACGTACAGTGGCACCTATGAGGCGGCAGTGAGCGGTGTAAGGACCGATACGGAATGATTCCCCAAGAGATTTCTTTCTCTGACATTGACTCAAGCAACAACAGCTATTTCAGTACTCGCTTGCACATATAGAGAGAGGTATTATGAAACATGGTTTTACGGCGCCAATTTAAACGGGACACAGCGAGATACATAATACTCGTAACCAATTAGCCAACCTGAGTTCCTTGAACAGAGATAGAGATAATGCGCAGCCGTAATATGTCGGCGACACGACCATCTTGTTGACAAAAAAGCAAAAACTTCTAACGTACGTACCATTTCAAATGAACCTTGAGTTTCGACCAAGAAATGCCGTTGACATCGCGCAGTAATTTTCCTAATTACGTAGTTGCACCATCACTACGATATCGGCGGCAGCGACGATCACAAGGCAGGATTTACCAGGCTGCTATAGCAATCGCCCTCATCCCCAGATATTCAAGTTGCTTCTAAAACAAAAAGGCTGCCGAAACAAAAACCAGAGTTCGCTAATGAATAAAAGCGTATCCTTGCCTTTCTTGGCTCATCATCGTCGCGCCCAGATGAACAGAAACCTAGAAATCAGCTGCATGAATGGTACGACATTGCTGGTCGACAAAGCGGACGGAAAGCTTCCCACGACTGACAGTTGAAACCGCGTAGAAACGTGCGCCGGCGTGCCGCCGATGCCACCGCGTCGTCCGTCGAATCGGAAGCTGCGAGCAGATGGCGCGCCCCACAATTCCATGCGCTTGCTCGTTTTACAGGTCACCTATTGGGACTTGGCCGGCCTAATGCAATATTTTGGACACGCGCGCGCGTCGGGGCAATAGCAAACAATTAATAAAATCATGAAAAAAGGGTCCTAGGGCCTTCACATTTTAATGTAAAACGACTTATATTGTCCCTGGAAAAACGTCTTTTCAGCAATGCATTTCTGTTTAAAGGTGAAGCCGACTTTAAGGGGATCGGTGTAAGCTTGGTCTCTGTAAGCTGGCTTTCCCACGTTCAATGTTGCAGTGAAACCTACTCAAAGAAAAATGTGATGCGAGCGGGTCCCGATACGTTATCGTGTTCCACTCTTAAAGGCGATGCTTAAGCATCATCGAATTTTTGTGACGCTTTGTTTTTACTTGTAGATATTCTACTTTAAACTTTTAAAGCAAGGCCCATTAACTTCGAAGTAAACAAGAAATAAGAAATAGCTGGGGTGACCTTCGTATGCGCGTATACAACTCTTGCTTTGTGTGGATTAACTTTTAGAGTGTGGGGTTTTACGTGCCAAAACCCGGTCTGATTATGAGGCAGGCCGTAGTGGAAGGCTCCGGATTAATTTTGTCCACCTGGGGTTCTTTAACGTGCACTACAACGCAAGCAAACGGCCGTTTTTGCATTTCGCCTCCATCGAAATGCGGCCGCCGCGGCCGGATCCGATACCACGACCTCGTGCTCAGCTGTGGATAAACTATTCGTACCTGGCAATGGCCAGGCACGATATCCTGTCAATGTTCACCTAGTGGACTGTGCAGTGTGCCGCTGCTGATAGTAGAGCACTGCAGGGGCCGATTTTTGCAGCCCGGGTGCGGCCCGCAGTAGCGCACCCAGGATCTCTGCCAGGGGGGGGGGGGGGTTTACAGTTTGCCAATACCATCTAACAACACTAATTTCGATTTCTTCACGGGAAATTGTCAAGAAAATGCGCTTCTTGCGAGTGTGCAGACGATTGCGCGTCTTGCATCTTAGTGCAGCACTAAAATGCGTAAGGAAAGAAAAGGGGTTAAACAAAAGGGGGGGTTAAGTCGGCCTCAGGGGGGGTTACAACCCCCGAATCCCCCCCCGTCGGTGCGCCACTGGCGGCCCGGGTCCGTTTTTACATTGGGCGGCCCGCCCGAGCCGATCAAAACTTTTATGGTGAGACCCATGTGTCCTGCCGGGCCCGGAAATAATCTACATTACCGCCCGGCCAGGCCCTCCACCCTTTACCTTAGGCCTGAGCCCGGCCCGAGCCCGGCTCGAAATCGGCCTGAACCTGGCCCGAGACCGAAAAATACAGTTTTTCAGAGTTGAGAGCCCGAGAATAACTCGCTGCACGTACATGCGCACCACCAGAAAGCCCTAGCTCGGCCCGGGCCCGCGTCAAAAAACCCGAGCCGGCCCAGGCCCGGGTCAAAAAGCACACGCCGTGCCCGAGCCCGGGCCCGAGCCCGTGAAAAACTGCTCTATCCGGCCCCTACCCGGGCCCGGGCTTTCGGGTAAGCCCGAGCCCGTGAAGTGCTCTAGCTGATAGACTGGAGCTGCAGCAGAAAGAAGCAGACAGGATAGGGTACCTGTGCATCATAGGCGGACGTTTTCATTTTTCCGGGTGGGGGGAGGGGGGGGCAGGGCCCGACCAGCTTTCCGAAACGTACCCATAAATATGTATATATATATAAACCAGTGAAGTAAAGAGTACCGGAGCCGGCACAGAAGTAGTTCAAATATAGAAGCTCTTAGAAAAACATAACAAGACTTTACTGACGTTTACGGCCGTGGTCTGGCCTTCACAAGAGGCCGGCCCGGGTCCGTTTTTACATTGGGCGGCCGCCCGAGCCCGATCAAAACATTTAGGCGAGATGGTCACGGAATGGCATTCTAATTTTGAAGAATTATGCCATGAACGTTGTTTTTTCAATATTCTAAGTTAACAGTTCCGTGTGGATTTAGGGTTTCATGTACTGTCAGAGAGACCGATCTCATATATGCGAGCTGGACTCTGATGAGGCCGGAACCGGCCGAAAACGTCAGTAAAGTCTTATGTTTTGCCTACGTGCCTCTATTTTTGAACTATATTATATAATATATACATTACCTATATATATATATACATCCATATATATATATATAATATATATATATATATATTATATATATATATTCCCTCTGCTAACATATGTCTATTTCTACACTGTAAACGAAAATACCCCCACATGGGAATTATAACAAGGTGATGTGCCCTATATACTCCTATCCTTGAATATTTATTCCGATGTATGGGAGCAATACGGCGGCATCCCTCGTTTCACTCCGCTCGCTACCTGCCGGAGGATAAGGGTGGACATGACGTATTTTATTCCGCCTTCAAAATTTTGTTCTCCCCGAGAACTCCGCACAGGCAGTTTTAAAAAAACACCTCCGCCGGAACAGGTTGGTCACGTGGTGCTTCCCATAAGGCTGTGCGCCGCGCCAGCGACCGCCGCGTTCGGCGGAGTGTCAGCGGTGCTCATGGCTGACGGTTTGTTTACATCTATGAAGTGTCGTTCCGTGCCAGCGTTTCGCCGATTTTCTTTCCTATACTACTCCCAGAAGTGTTATAGGCGTTGCCTGAAGCTCACTGTATCTCATCTTCATGTGCGTTAGCTGTGATTACTCTGCTGACACGACAAATGCAAGAGCAACGATTTCATGTGCGGAAAAAGGCTTAGTTGTGACCACGAAGCTGCCGGTTGACTCGTGTGTCGGCTCGGGTTTCTGGCTGTGCTTACGTGTTACGTGACCTTGACTTGTGTTCCTCAGTGTTCAATACCACTTTTATGTCCTTTTGAGTATATTCTGACAACGTCCGGTGTAAAGTGCCGCGTAGCAATGGCAACAGCAGCCACTGTCGAGCGACAACGTCCGTGATAGCCACATGAATGCCATATTCCGACTTCGTCACGGTGCTGTGTTGCCAGTAAGTTAGACCGTGGTGCAAGCAACTCTCTTATGAATCTGTGTACGGATATCCTCGGCCAAGAAATACGGTAGGACGTAAGTACGTACTGTGAATAAAGCTTCTTACTGAGCGATGTGAATTGAATTGTTATCGCGTAGTTCTGTTTTGATCACGTCGTTGCTTCAGATATTGCATTAACATCATGCTCCATCCAACATACTGATTTAGGAGCATACCTCCTGGCTCCGAGCGTGAGGATTCGCTTGCCAGATCAGCGATATAGCTCCGTTTCACAGCCGAGACACATTGCTTGGACGCGCAGCAAGTAGTGCGGTCAAAAAATTTATGACTACGCAATTTTCGGTGTTACGTAGGCTGCTACGGGGTCATCCTCACATGTAATAAATTGTTGTCCCGCCACAATGCTTTCGCACGAAGCTAATTTTGTCATTAAGCACGC
This sequence comes from Dermacentor silvarum, assembly GCF_013339745.2. Taxonomy (NCBI): domain Eukaryota; kingdom Metazoa; phylum Arthropoda; class Arachnida; order Ixodida; family Ixodidae; genus Dermacentor; species Dermacentor silvarum. The sequence goes on along the minus strand of NC_051155.1, from coordinate 17,794,818 downwards.
GCACGTACATTTTTCTTGCGTACTGTAACTAACGCACTACTTTTTGGCCGCGGACGCCGGCAGTGTGCGAAGTCGCTTCAGCGCTCACGTAATGGCATTCTAATTTTGAAGAATTATGCCATGAACGTTGTTTTTTTCAATATTCTAAGTTAACAGTTCCGTGTCGATTTAGGTTTCATGTTCCTTTCAGAGAGACAGATCTCATATGCGAGCCTGTGAGTCGTAATTCTGAAAACAGTACAGCAGCTCGCTAGGCCGTTTCGAGGCCCACATTATGGTGGCTATATATACTGGCAGGGTTGCTTCTTGTTGTGTGTAGAGTGTCCGTTGGATGTCTTTCACAGCTCTTCATCGGGTGTTTCTCAAATGTTTATGTGTTTATGTATTGCTTGGTCTGTCTGGTCTCGTTCACTAGTTTCGCAGAATATGGCTTATTGTTGTGCGTGTATTTCGGAATTTGACCCGAAGCCTCTATACATAAAAATTGTCCACGCAAATTGACGTCTTTTTTTTTTTAAACTCCCGGTGCACCTCGAAAAAACTCCGTCCAGCTCGATGTAAAAATTGCAGTGGCTTAGCTCGGCTTTGCCAGGATATACGTAGCGTTAGCAAAGGTTCAGCTGATTATTCTTAGCTTTCCTGGTTGTCTAGATTGTCAAGGATTAGCTTGATTGTCATGCTTACTGCTGCTCCAATGACACACACGCGGTATACGTATTATGTGGCACATGTATTCATTCCTCCTACGCTCAACCGCTAATTGCCAGGCAACTACTTCGGGATCCGATGAGTCAAGCTTCTCCGTTCTTCTGCGCTATTGAGCAGCATTTGCGCTCTCCTTCTCCATGGCTATACCACACTGGCAAACGCCAGTCAGAAGCGCAGCGGCTCCAGCGCAGTGTCAGACGGCGACTGCACAGCGAGCGCGCGCCGGCGCCAGTGCGTCTACCACGGCTACGACGTCACTCCTCTGGAATGCGCAGAACGGCGGCGGTGAGTCGCGCGCGGCGGCGGCGGACTGCGCGAGAGGTGCCGGCTCCGGTGGCTCCGGTGCGCAAGCTGTGTGACATCACTGATCCTTGCGCATGCGCAGCACGGCTCTTGATGTGCCGCGCGAAACGGGCTTGGCTAGGCCAGTGTAGCTAACGCTACAAAATAAAATGACAGCGCAAAAAAACTCCAAAGGCACCACGCAAAAATTCCGCCCGCACGGAGTAAAAATTATACTCCGATGATTCGGAGCATAATAAACTCCCAACCGGGGGGTCGCTAGAGGACAAGATTATACTCCCATCTAAGAGTTATTTCCGTTTACAGTGTAGCTTTATGGCGAAAGCAATTATATCGACACTTCAGGCAAATTGTCGCGGTTGTCGTCGCCGTGGTGTTCCGCATTAAATCCAAAAGTCATATACATGAGTGACCCATACCCTGTGGGTGCAGGAAAAAGCACGTCAGCGTGAGCCGAAAAGGATGGCAGCATGATATTATTTCCCACGCTCTCAATAGTCGGGTAGTTGTAGGTCAAGTAATGAAACGCGAATGGGAAGGAGCAAGCGTCTTCTCCTCTAGCCCTACCGTAGCTGTGAATGACTTTGCGCGGCTGACGCTTATGGGGTCCGCGTGCCATATAGAATTGTTGGTAATCATTGATGGGTGCAATGATAAAGGGCGACCAGGGATGCGCGCTGTCTTCCTTGCCGCGCTGTCTTTCTGCGCCCCTGGTGTTGCAGAGTTAAGAGACAGAGGTCATCGCAGATCACTCACAGAGGCCGTCAGTAGTGAACATAAACATAGGCAGATAATGATGATGAATCTAATTTTCACAGTTGCGGTGAATCGCGCGGCTTTACGAACCGTTCGCCTCCGCTGCCGGCGTTCCTCACAATGCTTCCATTGTGAAAGCGAGTGCTCGAGGTCATCCAGTGAGTTATTTACAGGTTTACGTGGTCCGTGCTTACTACGTCCCTATGTCCACTATGCTTACTATTTTAATTTTTATTTGAATTTTACTATAATTTATCTGGCCACTATAACTAACGTATAGACGCGTGTAAGGGCCACACTTTTCTGTCGTGATTTTGACGAGCCTTCCATGGGACCGGGCCATTTGACCTCATTTTTCCAACTACGAGTTGAACTCCGCCGTAAACCTCCGCGATCGCCTCCTCTCGACATCCAGTAGCGACGTGCGAAAGTACGCTGCGCGCGACAATTCGCTGTTGAGCCCAATCAGAATCAGCGCACCGAACGCAATTGCTTCTCGGTTGATTGTCTTTTTTTATTAATACTGGCTGTAAAGTTGGGGTGTGGCCCTTACACGGGTGCGATCCTCACACGAATTTACACGGTAAGAATCTTCCTTCGTGTAATACTTCGCTATCACTAATACTGCTTCGCCTTCCCGGCCAAACTGCACTCTTTTTTTATTTTTTAGTACTTGAGTCCGAGTATAAGCCCTACTGCGCATGACTCCTAGACTTCTATTTATTCTCATTTGAGTGAATCCGGCTTGGCATCATTTCGGTTGCTGAGTGAATTCTATATACAAGGTGTTTCAGCGAACAGTTTCCAAAATTTTTAGAGTGGCCTGTGGCAGATAGTACAATTCTAGTTCATGAGCTCGTCTACTCGAAGAGGCGGGCATTACTTGCAAAAAATGTCAATGCATAATCGCTAATTAACAAAATTAAACAATTAAGTTTTTAGCTAATTACCTTATGGCCCATGTTGCAATTTACAAATTCTAGCCATGGAGTGCGGGTCCACTTCGAACTAAACCTCAGGCTGACACCAGTGTCGAGATATTAATTCTCTAACCGACCAACATTGGCGTGCCAGTCACTTTCTCAACAAAACGTCCTTTTATGCATCAAAGCATAAAAGAATGAAAAAGAAAAAATATGGGATTTTACGTGTCAAAACCACGATCTATTATGAGGCACGCCATAGTGGAGGACTCTGGAATATTACCACTTGGGTTCTTTAACGTGCACCTAAATCTAAGTATACTGGTGTTCTAGCATTTTGCCCCATCGAAATGCAGCGCCGTGGCCTCAATTTGATCCCGCGACCTCATGCTTAGCAGTCCAACACTCATAGCCACTAAACAACCACGGCGGGTAAGCGCAAAAGTAACTGGAACGCCATGCATTTCTCGCAATGTTCAGGAATTAATATCTGGAAACTGGTGTCATCCTGAGAATTAGTTCCTAGTGCATCCGCCTTGCGAATTCCACGGCTAGAATTTGTAAATTTCAAAACGGGCCATAAGTTATTATGTTAAAAACCTAATTGATTTTTTATTGGTTGATTAGCATTTCGATTTTTTGTGCAGTAATGTCCACCTCTTCGAGTAGACCAGCTCATGAACTAGGATTGTGCTATCTGCCACAGGCAACCTTAAAATTTTTGGAAGTGTTTGCTGAAACACCCCGTATTCATGGCCTCTGCATGCAAGAGGCGATGTTTCCATCCCTAATACGTAAATGTTGTAAATATTAGAAGAGATTTTTTTCTTTTATTTTGTCGCTAGTCGTTAGCATTAATTACACGAAAGAGAATCAATATTGAGACACATACCACTCACGTGCTTTCACACGCCGTTGATAGAAGACTCTGCCAAACGGGTCACTGAAGTCTACATGTTTTTTTTTTTTTCAGGGTCAAAAAAGCACGCAAAGTAATTGAAGTGAAGAGAACATACATCATATATTCATTCTCTAGGTATAGGCTATCCACTTTGGTTGGCTAACCTCCTTCTCTTTAAAAAATATCATAACTTGGCCCTTTTATATATTTAAATGTATTGTTATGTGCGTGGTGTTTTGCGCGGAAATGAAAAAAAATGTTAAAGTGAGGAAACACGGATGAGGTTGCCACCGCTGCTGCTTCTTATGCGCTTGTCCTCCTACTGTCAAGATTTGCCGAAATAAAGCGAAAGATAAATTAAAGCCGTGCACGTCCGCGCCAACAATGATTCCGTAAGCTTTTAGCCACAACAAAAGTGAGAATGTGGAGCCAACGCAAGAGAATCCTCAAATTATGTGGGTAGCAGAACTCCGGTAATGAAATTTTAGAAGGGGGGAGTCTCAGCCCCCCCCCCCCCGGGAAAATTCCGGAGGTACTCGAGCCCCGGAGCCCCCCCCCCCCCCCCCCTTAATCGGCGCCTATGCCGTGCCTCCTCCTCACTGGCACCGTAGCCAGCCAATGAGCACCTGAGCAGCAGCCGTAATTCACTAGGTGGACAGTTACAAAATACGCTTTCAACTCATTGTCACTGCCGAGAATTATAGACCACACCACACTGCGTCTACGCGACAACAATTTAATGTAGCATCGAAAGTATTATTAATCAAATGCGATGTACGGTTATCATTAGCATACTCGAAAAAAATTTTCTTTCACCAACGATGTTACGCAGTAAAGATTTGCTTGCCAACTTTTATAGTGTTTCTTCGTAAGGCGAAACTAACTTTCTAACCAGTGCATGCATATATCACAAAACTGAACACCTACAGCAGACCCCATGCAGGCTTTAGTGAGTGGGCAAGATGAAACAGCCTTTCATGATCAAATTTGCGCACTTGATTTTGACGACGAACGCGTCCCGAAACTATCCCCAGATATTGTGGGCAAAACGCTACACAGTGCCTCCACCGACGAAGGCAACTAAACTAGGGCTGTGCGGCTATTCAAATATTTTGATTAACGAATCGAGTACTGTCCTAGTCATTCCGTCCTAGAATCAAATAGTCACCATTCCAAAGCCCGAATGCGTTTCGAGTAGCTTCAGAACACTTTTCGTGGTCGATTGTGCAATATAGAATATTAAATAAAGATAAATGGGCTGAGGTTTAACTCTTGTAAACCTACTTATCACGAGTGAGAGGTGTGCTTGGCTTGGTTTTGCAAAGACTATGCACACAATGTTTCATTATTGCACGCTTCCGTGCGTGGTAAGCTTCTTGATACGTGCTAATCTGGCTTCCCTTTGCTCCGGCGTTTCAGTAGCCAGCTTTGCCATTGCTTGAGATTTCGCAGCCTGCCGTCTAGCTTATATCCGGCGGCTCAAGGTCATCGCGAGACGTGGCGTAGTAGAGCTTTCGCTTTAAAAGGCGGTAACTAGCATCCCGTCCATCGTTCACATCACGTGCTAGAGCCCATTAAATCGGTCACGGAGCCAGACTTTTCCGACTAAATCGCGGTGACTCGCAAAACAAGTTTGTTTTAAATACGGAATTCGGCAGTGGGTCTGAGGTCTGATTTTAATTACAGATGCAGCACCGAAGTGCTCCCATCAGATTATATTTCAGAATGTTTATTGCAACGTAATTGATGCCATAGTAGCCAAAGAAAATTCTACTTTAATTGTCATGGTCAACTTTCGTGAATCGAAAATATTTTCGCAGCTCTCAGTAAACAGAACCGCAGAAGCAGCTCTAATGTATTTGTAGAACAAGCATAAAATTGTGTGCCTGTGTGTGTGTGTGTGTGTGTGTGTGTGTGTGGTGTGTGTGTGTGTGTGTGTGTGTGTGTGTGTGTGGTGTGTGTGTGTGTGCGTGCGTGTGCGTGTGCGCGCGCGTGCGCGTGCGTGTGTGAGAGAGAGAGAGGACACCTACCTTCGAAGCAGAAAGCTACCCTTAGACGGTGGTGGCAAATACTCACACTATGAAGAAGACGCGCCTCCGTCCAGCGGCATCGCCAACGCTCGGCCCACTCTGCTCGTGCTGCTTGTCGCTGATGTCTTTGGAGACGGTGCTCCACGCTGCCTCGCCGTTCCTTGAACTCGTAGCGTCCTTGACGGACACCGCCAATAAACCTCTTCTCAATTGGTGGAGGTGCTGGAAATCCCCCGTGGCTTGCGCCCTGGAGCTTCGAACCCGAATGCTTCCGCCCATCATGACCGACATCACAGACCCACCGGCGCCTGCGCCCCAGTCCGCCATCTGCACCGGTGTTCCTCGGCAACTTTATCCGAAAGTCTTCAGCGGTACAGATAACACCGACGTGGAGGACTGGTTTACGTCGTATGAACGGGTCAGCGCGCATAATAAGTGGGATGACGGTGCGAAATTGACCAACGTCATATTTTATCTTACTGGCGTTTGCCCAACTGTGGTTCCATAACCACGAAGTCGACATCCCGACATGGTCAACTTTCAAGACGTCTTTCACTCAAGTGTTTGGTCGACCTGCTGTCCGCAAACTACGCGCTGAACAGCGCTTACGACCCCGTGCAAAGCAGACTGGTGAAACTTTCACGAGTTACATTGAAGAAGTCGCCGACCTTTGTAAACGTGTCAACGCCGCTATGCCCGAAGCTGATAAACTTCAGCACATCCTCAAAGGCATCGACAGTGGTGCATTCCAACTGCTTTGGCCAGGAATCCGCGCACCGTTTCTGAAGTGGCCATGCTATGTCAGAGCTACGATGAGTTGAAGAAGCAACGCACCCTGACTCGGCAGTGTTGCGTCCCGAATCGGCCGGGCGCATTCTTTGATTATTTCCCATCGAGGCAGGCCCTTTCATCAGCGTCGCCCAGACGGCGACAGTGCCCGACACCGACGAGACGCGCAAACAAGCGCCCCAACTTGGCAGTGCCCATTCTTTGGGTGCTTACCCCGATGCCACCCCCTTCATCAGCGGCCGCCTACCTGGCGACGCGGCCCGACAGCGGCAGTGGCACGATGACAAAGAAGCTCATTTAGAAGCGACCGACCACAACCGCCACGCTTCGTTAGAAGCGGGGATTAGCGCGAAGGCCATTCTCCCGACCCTGGTAAGATGATCGTCGGAGGGCAAAAAACTAAGCCTCCGACTTTCGTGGAAGGAGTGTGAACCCCCTGTTTCCGGATTGCCTCGCCCTTGCTTAGAAGATGCAACATTAGAGGCGGAGTTCAGTGAACAATACGACCTCTCTGATTGGCCGCATCAAGGTCATCTGATTCTCTAGTCGGGTCAACTAGGGAAGACGAATGCTTTATAAGGAGACACCTTGCGTGCAGTGGGGTGTCTTGACGTGTTCTGATGTGTGCTCAGACATGTAGTGAGCTCAGACTTTTAAAGTGTCCCCTTGGAGTGGGCTTCCATATTAGTAGCCATTGTAAATATGTAAAATAAATCCTTTTTTCTATCGCTCTTGCTCCCGGACGTACTCATCCCTCTGGCTAAATGATCACCGGCTTCAACGCTACCTGAGTCGCAACAAACTGGATGGCAGCGGTGGTATGAATTCTAAGCCCGAGCGGCGAGCAACTGGATGGCCGAGGTGAGATCGACCCTTCAGCCAACGCCAGTCGCCGGCATCGCGTTCACCACCAACTGGATGGACGCGGTGAGATCGACCCTGCAGCCAACGCCAGTCCCCAACAACTGATTCACGAGCGAGTGGATGATAGCAGCAAGATGGAACCTGCAGCCAACGCCAACTGGTTCGCGAGCGGCTGGATGAGTGCAGTGCATCATGACTGCACGGTACATGGTGAGTGCCTGGCTTTTCGCTTGAGTCATAGGATCTTATAGCCTATACTTTCTAAAACCAATGGAGCGTGTTCAACTGCCCATTTTGATACTGTGGTTGTTGCGCATCTCAACAGAAAGCATGCAGCTTTCAGCATAGATCTGAACCAGCTACTAAAGCCAGACCTCATACTTGTGTGGGAGTAATTGGGACGTAGAGACCTACCGGAATTGTAATCAGTTAAAAGGCGACCCAGGATTTACGTCTTCTTGCAATTGATTCGATGCGGTGGAGCAGTACTTGGGGACTTGGTACTACTTCTGTGTGTAGGCACTTGGTTTTGATATATTTTCCAGGCTTCAAGTTCTCTTGGGAAAACGGAATTGAACCACTGATAGTTTTCTGACTTGCATTGCAATTTTTGCGGGTTTTGCAACAAGTATTGTGGAATAGCTGAGCCAAAGCCTAAAGTAGTGATCACGGACCTCATGGGTTTAACGAGAGCTAGCTTGTTGCGGTCGTGTGAAGAGCTCGACGTAAAAATAGACGATGATAAATCAGAAGCCGAAATTTGAGCAAGTTTAGAAAGCAACAGGGATCAGGAATACTTTGAATATTTCGGCAACTTAATTCTAAAAGAACAGGAACAGGAAGCATTGAGCATGAGCAGGAATTGAAAAGACAGGAATGGATTAAGTAACAAAACGAAAGGATGGAAGCCCTAAGACAAGAGATTTAAATAATGGAACAGGATTTGAAGTGGAGCAACAGAAATGTCAGGCACCCGTAGAAGTAGCGGACGGAAAGTGCGAACAAGTAGCACGCACGGTTCTACCGATGGTAGAAAGCAAGGCTGATCCCCAAGAGCCTAATGGTACGTTCACAGGTGAGGCCAGATCCGTAGACCGGGACGTATTTCTTGAGGAGCCCGTTAATGGGGACCGTATTGAGCGCGACGAGATACTGTGCCAATGGAATACTAGAGAAGCAGCTAGGCCAGCTGTGGACGATTTGGCACTGTTATACAGGGAGTACGTCGCGAAGATAGCTTTTGCAGAAGTCCAAAGCGGCCCCGATTCGTCCGACAAGAGTACCAGTGCAGATTCCAATCGGTCAGGAAAGTGCGCTAAAGCAAAATTTAGGCACGGCAGTGCAGTTGTGGACAGCTCCCACCAATACGAGCTACTTTTCGCAAATGAAAATAGCTGCATTGTCCCTGAGTGTTTGAAGCTCTCCGCCAGTCGAGATAGCATTGAGAGGAATGATTTACCCACAAATCATTCATACTTTGCGGTTGAGATGGAAATAGTGACCGATGAAATTCGCAATGCACACGGACTATAGGGGGCGCGCGAGGCGATCCATGATGGCGGACCGAGAGAGTATCAGAATTGTCGACAGTGCGTACCTGCCGTAGCACGCCGACTGTATTCTTATATTTCGCAGTTTGTCTCATCGGCTGCGGAATGCCGCTGCCTTTTACCAAGCAGCTATCTCTAGGAGAGATTATGAGACACCTTGAAACCTACGAAAGAGGATCCGGTGTCTAATCGAAGGCGAAGAAGCTTTGAAGGCTGGTCATTTAATTTGCTGCGGCGTCAAGACATGCAGTGCAAACTCTGTTACGATTCAAGGACTGTGTGTGTGCAGACGTCCCACGTTCGAGGGAAGCCTCATGAACTGGAGTTTATTTTTGACGGAAGCAGTCGTATCAAGGTACGTACTACGTCAGCCTTTGAACTGTTCTATGTTGCAGCCGCAGTGACCGCACATGTGCGCTGCGGCGTGCGCGGCTACATTACTACGGCGTGCGCATAAATGATTCTTGAATGTAATAATTCCGGCCCCGCGAGGTGACTAGCATGCGTACCAGAAGTGCGTGCGTGCTTGTTACGAATGCCGTGCTTAACTTTACTAATGGATGTACGCGACGCGAAGCGTATGTAAATGTCTGGAGTGTAGCGCCTTCGGTTTAAGCCAGAACAAGTACGCCGATCTTGCTTTCAAATTTGGTTTTAATCGAAATGGGTCAGTGGAAGAAAATATGCCACATAGCTGGCGATCGGCGCGCAACTGCGAACCTAGTTACGCTCCGATGCAACCAGCCTGGCGAGGTCAAGGATGCGCTTCAGCGTGCAACCCAAATTGTTTGTTTGCGTCTGTTTTGCCTGCCATTGAGACAAAATCGAAGATTAGTGTTGGTGGGGGGGGCTTACATCAAGTACTTGCAGTCATCGCAGTGCGCTGAACTGGGCAACATGGCTGATTTGAACGATCTACCTTAGTTAGAAAACAGCGTTGCAGACTAGCCAAACAGCGCTGCATCTACCTTCATTTTTTTCTGCATTAAAAAAAAAAAGCCTCAAGGCAAGCCTCATTCAGTTTATCTACCTTGATTTTCATCTGCATTGTGTGTTGAAGCTCTGTACGCACCAATTTTATTTATGCCAGGGTATTCAAAACACTTTCAATTACTGCATAGTCCTGCTGTAGTATGCATGACGCAAGTGCAGTGTTGAAGAGCAGGTCATGCAGCGTGTATCTGTAGGCTCACAAAAAAACTATTCACCAAAAATGAAAAGGTGATCTTTCGTCTAAAAAAGTCTACCATGAGCAACCGAATTTTTGGTTGGAAACGAAACCACACTAGTTTGGAATATGTTAATGCAGTTGTTTGCAAATTTTCTAATTGCAGACCTATGTTGCAGCGTCTTTAGCGAAACATCGGGCAGTCAAAGTGCATGCATGCATGCATGCATGGTAACACTGTGGGCCCATTTTCAGCAAATAACAGCCGATGTAAAGTGGCATATTCAACAGTGCAAGATCTTTTCGAGTTGAGTGTTACCGTTTCTCGAGAGGTAGTGCTCGGTGTATAACCCATTTTCGTTTGCAGGGCCACTGCTCCTGCAAGGCTGGAAACTCTCAGCGCTGTAAGCATATGATTGCAATGCTGCTATTTGTGAACAGGCAAGGAAACAGTTTTTGTCTATTTATTTAGTCAGATAAAACACCAACGAAGCAAACAGATTGCAAAACAAGCTCATATGTATTTCCTTCAGCATTTTCCTACAGCAGCCAGCCCTGTTGCACACTTAGACATAGCATACACACAATTCGAAGCTGTGATGCGCTGAACACTGCAACAATCAAGCATCAGAGGCAGTTGTGATTTTGCCTTTGCAGCTTATATCACATGGCTTCCAATGCTACAGAAGCCAACGATACACTAATACAATATATCTACTGATGCCCATGATATAGTTTGACGTGGCTTCTGTCTCAAGAAACGTTGCCAGCTGACACCTGTTTATGCCACAAGCTACACTGTGAAAAAAAAAAACATTTCTTATGAAACACCCAACTTCTTGCAGCTTTTTTTGCAATTTGCCTCACTTCAACAAGGCAGCTGAAGTCGCAGGTCATTGCACATGAATGTTCTGTGTGAAAGATAAAATAAGAGAAAGTGAAGTTGTTTTATTTTTCACAATGGTTTCTCGATGCTGTATGGCTCACGGCAGAGGCACTGCCTAATTTTTAAGAGTTCCATGAGAATATGGCAGCGCAATTAGAATTGACGACATAACACAGAATGAAAAAACACGAGCGCTGTGTGACACGCAAACAGTGCTTGTGTTTGTTCATTCTGTGTTACAAGTGCGCAACACATACAGCACTCGTATTTGTTCATTGTTTGTTGCGTTGTCGTTTCGAAGTGTTCTGCCATATGTATGCATGATAGTTACCTTATGGAGAGGTGCTTATCAGATGTTTTCAAGAGCAACATGATTGCACAAAAACAAATATTAATTCGTAAATAAGCCCAATAATCCATCCATGCCAAAGTATGCTTTCAAAGTAACAGAAATAGTAACATTAGTGTTTGAATTGAACGTATGTAACTCGATGCGACAACCTAAAACCACACCACTAAATCGTGCGATTAATTCGGGGGCACATACGAGAGCCAGACATTTGCTGAACAGACATAACGTGAGCATTTGCAGGTGCACTCAGCGTGCGGACACTAAAGAGAGAGCTGCAGAACATGTACAAAATTATTTTTTTTGGTTCGGTAGAACATAGGAAAATACATTTACGCATTGGAACAGTATACTAGATGGTGCTTTGCTGTCGGCATTTCTTGGTGCAGTGCTAAAAAGACTTTATTATCACAACCAGTAACACTGATGTGTGTTATCTCTGGAAATATCTCTGGAACAGAATAGGCATCTAGCATGTCTAAGCAATGAGCCACAAGCAGCATCAAAGGTTACTTAGCAGTAAACCTTTTTCATGTGACTTTGCAGAATGTGAACTTGCAGAATGTGTATATGCAACACTGCAAAGGGTATCATGAGTGATTGTGTGGTTTGTTTCATTCTATTAATAGGACTGGCATCCAGAATTTGGATCTACTGACCTCAACAGATATGGCACAGGCCTGGGGCAAACTGAAGATGACACCCATGTATGAAGCATGCAAATTGCAGGAATTGTGCCATGTACAGTCACAACCACGGCCAATTCTAGACGAGAAAACCAAAGAAGAAGTACGTCAACGGCTGATTGCAGCCTCACAGCAGAGTGCATTGGCGCTACACTATCGCGGCAGACTGCACCGAAATGAGAACGGTTCACTCGACGTCATTGCAACCATGGAGGAGCGCATCTTAATGAGCCATGTCATGAAGCACCAAATGGAGCCATATAGGGAGATAATGTTCCATGATGTGGCATTCCACGATGCAACAGCAATGCGAATTTACAGGTTTTCGAAGAATGACCTCACAAAAGAGGAGCTGCAGTTTTACGAGTCGCATGTTCAACACACTGAAAAGGAGGCTCTTCAAATCTGTGCAGATACAAGAGGTCAAAACAACACAAAATGGAGAAGAGAAAGAAAACTTAGAATAACAGGGAGCAGATGCCACACATATTTTACTTATGTGCCAAAAGACGCCATCTCGTGGGAGAACAAAGTGTCGAAAATGCTTGCAGATAACTTTACTGGAAATCACGCCACGCGATATGGTAAAGAGTGCGAACAATCAGCCATTAATAAGTACAGTAGTATTACAAGAAATGTTGTCACAAAGATTGGCTTCATTATACATCCAAAAGTCCCTTGGCTTGGGTATAGTCCAGACGGCATTGTGTTCAAGAATTCGAGCCCGGCAATTTTGTTGGAAGTGAAAAGCCCACTTCTAGGAAAAACAATAACTGCTGCCCAACTTGCCAAAGAAAAGAAGCTAGCCTACATAAAGAATGATGGCGAAAATTTCATTTTAAACCCGACGCATGCGTACTTTTCACAAGTCCAACTTGGCATGTTCCTGCTAAACTTAACCATCACCCACTTTGTAGTCTATTCACAAGTGGAGCCACTGATATTAACTGTTCACAAAAATGACAAGCACATAGACAAACTTGTCCGAAAGTTGCAGTTTGTCTATTTTAAACACCTGTTGCCCAAACTTGCAGGGCTTGCTTGAGGGGAGTTCATGTACAGCGGGATCCATTGTTAAATTGAACACCGGAGCACGTGGCGTCTGCTCGGCGGCCGCAACGAGTGTCGTGCAGGTGCAGTGAGCGCTGTGGGCGGTGCTTTTTCGTCGTCAGCTATGGTCAGCTGCCGTGCTTCGGATCGTCGCGAAGTAAGCTCGCATAATGCGTGTTTGAACGCAGCCACTTCCCTTGTGACTGAATTGGTGTATAATCAGATAAATGCCCTTAACATCAGCAGCAATGACCGTGCAGTCTTTTGTTCGCCTTCTCGTTTCATAAAGATTTGCCCGCCTCAAAAAATGTTTACTGTGCACGTCGATTCCCATGATTCAACGATAACTCGTGTGATAGCTCTTTATAAATTAATATGCTCGTTAAAGGCGTGTGTGGATTCTTTGTGCAGCCTACGCACTGCAGCGACTCGAATATGCAGTAGTACAAATGAGATGGGCAATACACACGGAGAAGTATTCTCTAATACAGCTGTGCCACAAAGAGACATCCGTAAAAAAATTATCATGTTTGTCTTGTAAGCTGAAACGGCAAAAATACCTGCTTGTTGATATTTTGCCTCGTCTAATTTTCCTTCAGCTTTGCAATGGTTGGCTTTCAGTGTGTGACCATGCACTCACTGGCCAACATTAAAAAGGCGTGATCGGCTTGCTTCTCTACTATCCGAAGCACGGGAGCGGACGACAGAAGAGCCTCGACCACAGCGCTCACTGCACCTGCGCGAAACTTGTTGCAACCAGCGGCTGGTGGTGGCGCCGAGCAGACGCCATGCGCTCCAGTGTTCCCTTTAATAGTGGACCCCTCTGTATATTTCGATCCAAAAGCATTTTTATATTTAGGAGGTATGAGCCATTCATTGTCTTATGTGAGGGACGCATATTTAATAACAGGCAATACGAGAATGTGTGTGTATCATCACGATGACCATCGATCAGGACAAAAAGTTGTCACAGTTTCACCTGAAAGGCGAAGCATCAATTGCGATAGCAAAATTGTAGAGAGCCATACGGAGTAATGATATTAGCTTTATCAGCTGTATAAACTTGGACATGCAGCAGCACCGGCAACACGCAGAACTGTTGTCGACGCCGTCGGCGTTTTGCCCGCGTTCGCTCAAAATGCGTGCGGCGTTGGCGACTGTTGCCGGAGCCTCTGATATAAATAGGCACTTGGTGCCGCAGCTAAACGTCGCCTCCCTTCCCTCCCCCCCCATGACTTTTTGTGCGTCAGAAGAAGGCGCGTTTGCTCTACATATATGGTGATTGTAAAGGAGGAAAGAGACGCCTACTTCTGCAGCCCTTAAGGGAGCACGGCGCAGAACGCGCGTTTGTTCTTCGCCGTGCGTTCACTCCCCGTGAAAGCACGCGCCCCTTCACTCGCACACACAGCGTTCGGCGCGCGGCGACGATTTCATCTCCATTGACATCATACGGAACCTCACGGCGACGGCAGTTATCTGCTTTTGAGTGTCCATATAATTGCTATCGCAATAATAAACATGTTCGTACTTTTGTTCAGAATTCTGTGTCGTCTGCTAAACAGCTTTGCTGGTTATCCACCTTCACAGAGTGGAATGGCTGATGATTTTTGAGTATTTGGGAGCTCATCTTTTTGCATGAGCACTGCCTTGCAAGCCAAAATCACCTGCAAAAACATCACCAGCAGCCCATGCTATGTCCACTGTAGGACAAAGGCCTACAGAGATCTTGGATTACCAGTCTTGTGTAAGCTGGCCCCTTCCAATTACCACAAATATCTCTATACACTCCACTTGATCCTCTTCTATCCCTTAGCACCAAGTCTGTTACCCTAATAGGCCACCGGTTATGGCCCGCCCAATTTCATTCCTTCCTTTTAATATTCACAAGAACATGTTTGCTTTCTAATCAATACCGCAATTGTTTTACCTCAAAAGCATGCAAGTTTCGGCATTCGGTTTAGCCTTCTAGCACTCTTCGTGTGTTAAACGCCGAAACTTTGTCTCTTGATCAATGTTACGCCTGTCATTTTGCATTTCATCACTCGTTATGTGGCCTTCAGCTTCTTTGTCCCCCAAGTTCTGACTCGCAGATCAAATAGAATACAGTGGTTCCGACTACCTGCGTACTGACAATGTATTTCATTTTGTTGCATGCACAAGTTCTCTGCTTTCACTCAAACCTTTTCTCGGAGAGGATAGGAGTGGAAAGATTCACAACGCCGGCAATCACAATAAATATTTGGTCGAGAGCACCAACCATTTCCCAGGGCACAGGTTCCTTCAAAACTTTAAATACTTTCATTCTTTGAATTGCACGCTCAACATGCACACGTGCCCTGGCTATTTTCAAAGTCTTTTCTGAGTCTTCTGTCGTGAACTGCAGCTGACCACGAAGAAATGGTGGCTGCACAACCCCCAGTCCACGGTTTTCACATAACGTGTCTAAGTTGAAACCTTTATCAACCATTACGTCGTCTTGAAAACTGTTGAGCTTTTCCAAAACTTCAGATTTTTCGACGCATGCTCTATCTGATGCGCGGCCTCCAAAGCCACAGCTCACAAAAGTGATTAAACCTGCAGGTGAGACACCAACAAGAAGCTTTGCTGTGTGCGTTCCCTTATAATGCGAGTAAGTTAGAATTCGACAGGATGCACAGTGCGACTTTTCTACTGTAACCTCAGTGCAGTCTAGCACAACACGAACCTCTTTGTAATCTTCAAAGCACTGTGGCAAATTACTTGCAATCTGCTGTTTGTCTGGCCATGGAATAGCGGCTTCCAGAACTGCTGCAAGATAACGAAGTGTGCCATAAAAGTGGCGAGCGACAGTTGTTCTGCTCACACAAAATAGGGGGGCCAGACACACAAACGGTAAACAAGTTTTTAGGCGGACAAGAACGAGAATAACACGTTCAAGTGTAGACATTTCAGTGGCTACATGTTCAATTTTGCCCACTTCATTACTAATTGTTATTAGCAGATTCATTGATGTCACACCAGTAAAGGCAAGGACAATGCTGTCCGATGTGAGTAGGTCAATAAGCCTAAGCCTTTTCCCCACAAGAGATTCCGCATCGACCTGGATGCCCTTGTCTTCTGTACACAAGTCTGGTACGTCTTGCGAAAGCTGAACAAGGGCTTCTGCCACCTCCTGGTCTAATGTGCAAACGGCTGTACCAGTTGCACCACTAGGGCAAGGCTGCGATGCAGTTTCCTGGCCATGCTCTTGCACCTACATGCAAGGAGAAAGTTTGCACATTAGGATATATTTAAGTCAATGCAATGGAACAGGAAAACTTCTAATATACAGGTCTATTTGGAGCTATTTGTGCACTCTGAAAGAAATTATAATACACTGATGTAACTTATTTTGGATTCATTGCAATAAAAAATCCAAAAACGGTTAGGCATTTCAGTTAGTGTTCAGCCCATTTGTCATTGTAATTCTGTTTTTCAATAATTGATATGGTCATATGCCCCACAGCCACATATTGGGCTATGAGGCGTGCCATAGTGGGAGGCTAATATTTTGACCAGATAAGATTTCTTAATGTTTATGTGAATCAATGTACACCAGCGTTCTGGCTTTTCACTGTTTACTTTTCATATCAGCTGCTCCACTCATCGTCTTCGAAATAGCACAATATGTTGGGATTTCTCCTACACATCAAAACATTATGAAAAAATTGCAGGCCCATGCTGTGGCAGCGCAGCTATTTTAAAACACGAGTTTGACGGCTTGCATGAAATGAAATGCGACACTTATTTTCCTGCAGCTTCTTTTGTCAGCAAGCAAGCAAAATGTAATGGAGACCTTTGCTTAAGGTTAGACGGTATTCCACAAGTGCATACCATGTGTTGATTTCTATAGTTCTTCTGCCTATATACCTTGCAATATAAGAACTGTCCTTTCAGAGTAAGGCAATTGACGGTCAAACTGATGCCATAGGGCCTAACAAAACCTTGAGCAATATGTGCTATAAGCTATTAATATGAAATCGTCCTCACTGGCTAGTAGAAATAAATACCTAGGTTAGCAAGCTTTCTCCCTGGGTGCATCTAACTATAATGGTAATACACATTAGACCATGGGATTGAGCCTTTACATCACATAGGGCACTGTTGGGGCTTTCTTCACGAGGCAGTGCATGCACAGCTCGGGCAGGTTCCCCGCATGTTCCTTGAGAGGCTGATCCTGCACAAATGGAAAATGAAAGAACTAAATGTACATAAAAATTCTACATAGCGATAAAGTACACAAGAACAATTGCTGCTCAGAGTGCATTAACTTGATAGTAAACATAAGTGCTTGTGCCAGTTTAACAAATTGATCTTGTACACCTTCTGCACATTTGCCCACTTTCTGTAAGTTTCCTTGGTGTCTTATTACTTGTAATTCTTGTGAGATACCCGAATGCCATCGAAAACCCTGCGCGATGGTTCTCTACTTTTCCTCTTCGTCAACTACAGAGTTTTGCAAAAGCAGTTGCGTACAGCCCTTAAGAGAACATCTTCAGCGACTAAACTTTCATCCAGGTTGAGGGGCTGGAGGCATGAAAGAGTTAAACGGTGCATTTCTGAAAACTTAGAAATTTTTTAACATGCACTAGCTAGGCGAAGCGTATTACACATTGTTGTGCCTGGTGGACAACATGCAAGGGAGTACATTGTTGCTCTCAAAAAGCACTGCACATTAATATTTGAGCTTGACATTCCGAAGTACGATGCCTGGTGTTATTGTGTACATATTTCAGCAGTGCCTCAACCACGGAAGTAACCTGTGTGCCTACTGCAATACATGCGCTGAAATTTTCTTGGTGTTTATTTGCCTGGAGCAACATATTTATAAAATGGCTATTGGTCCTTTCCAAGCACTCTGATATTTGTGTGAAACAACAAAGCTACGTTACAGCGTTTTCGTTATGACATGCTTGTTGACTCAATAAAGCTTAGTCAATTCGTTAAACAACCACAAATGTGTGCAAGAAGGCTATGAAATGACCAGTCAACTGTCAAATTTAGTGGAATGTCAGATTTGCATGCATGCTCCAACCATGCAAGGCATTTGTTATGCTTTTCTTCCTTACTTTATTTTTGCCTGCCCAAAGGGTGGAAATGCTGAAGTGAACTAATTGTTTTGTTGCTCATTAATATACTTGTGTGAAGTTGTTCATTATTGGGTATGTCAGGGCACTTGCAATTTGTTTATGCCACACGACGTGCTTGCTAACACGCACCCACGGCGCACAAACCAATTACAGAATTCTAAGAGAACGGCCTTATCTCGGCCATAAGACCACATGAGTATATTTTATATGGTTGGAGATATGGCTTGCAGTATCGAGCACCAGATTAGTGCAGGCAGCTGCACTGAGCAACACGAGTTCATTTCAATATTAATGCTCGTGTAGCTTGAATGTCTGAATATTATGAAGTATTGCTTCATTGTGTGACCACCTGACTTCAATACACACAAGTCAATTCATTCAGAGCAGTAGGTGCTTATCTTGAAGCTCTCCTTTCTGTCGTGTCCTTTCTTAATTTCTTTTCGCGATTGAAGCAGAACATTCACTGCAGCACAAATGCCACATTCTACGCCTTTTACTTTTGCAAAATTTTTTACAATATGCACTCGGAGGTGCACAGCAGCTCTTTCAAGTCAAATAAAGCTACAAAGCAATAATTTCTTGCTGGCCTTTCACTCCGGCTCATTTACGATTCTTTAACCATTCATTCCTCCAGCCAGCTGTTGTCTTCTTGAAAGGCAAACACTGAAAACTTCACATTTTTTTGCAGCACACAGGCACACAAGTTTATTCCGTCATTATGCAACAATGAAAAAAAAAAGCACATAATCAGAACGGCTTGATGCATTCTTTAAGCTGTTTGGCTGTGCACACTAATGCAGCTGGGCATAACTCACAGTGAGATCGGTCTATTGCTGTAAGAAATTGAAATGCATTCCAAAGACGTAGTGAACACTAGTGGTGTCATGCACATAAGACACTCTCCATGAGGCTGGTAGTCTGCAGTCCTGACAGTTTGCTAATGAAAACCACAATGTCGTTACAGTCATTACAGCTGGTAGCACTGTTTTGTACAGCACCAGCAAGCACAATGGTGACTGTAGAAGAAATCAAAACTCCAGGAAACCTAGAAGATGAATTGTGAGCCAGTTGATACAGTAGAGATGACCGACAGCCAAAAGTGCTTGAATGGCACAGCTTCCTGAATACAACTTACTTGGGTTGATATTGCACCTCTGACTTTCTACGGGCTTATCCACAAAGCTCCTAATGTAGTGAACCTAATGCCAACTTTTGGCGCGTTTATATGAACCTGTCTACTACTGTACCATCTGGCTGTGACTGTTTCCATAGCCTTCCAGGGTTTCATGTCTGTGTCTGCTAAGTAGCATATCACAACATATATTAACAATAACACCGCATGAATATAATAAATTCTGACGACACTTGAGAAGCATGTGTGCTGTAAGCTATCGAATAACATACCATGACTATGTCTAGCAGAAGCACGGGCACTTCGCTCTGCTGCTTCCTGTATCCTTGACAAGTCCTTTTTGTCATGACTTCTTGTGGGCAAGCTCTGTGAAGGCACAGCATTCTTCTTCAGCCGTCTTCGAGTAGGCGTCCACACGTTGGGGTCTATGCAAATTGATAATTAAAATTAAATCCTGGAATTTTAGGTGCCACAACAACAATCTTATAAACAATCAGAGTAATAGATGGCTCCACATTTCGACCACCTGGGTGTCTTTAACGAGCCCCCAATGCGCGGCACACAAGCGTTTTTGAATTCCACCCTCACAAACACGCAGCCGCCATGGACGGGGTCGAAAAAAAAAAAAGATTAATTGCTTCACATGTTCTAACAAGGAGTGGTAATGCATAGTTATTCAAGCACAACAGATTATATATATAATGTTTAAATCCTGTCATAAAACTACCGCACTAGAAATTAAGACAGGAAAAATACTTCAAAGCACAGGCGTGCGAACGTACTGTACACAGCATCGCGCATTATGGCCTGTCAAAACAATCGACCGCCTCGTAATTAAAGCGCCGTTCATTTTCTGCTGGCGCTCGAAAACCAGACACCAGCTGCTTAACGGCTCTAAAAATAATCAACTGCTGAGGGAGCGTTCGGACGTCCTATCGCATAAGCGCGAACTTGTTAGCTTTTCGTTCCGCAGTGAACGGCACGTTCGCGTAAGCTACAACCACACAACATCGTAGAAGCGTAATGTTTGCTTTCGTAAACGATGTCAACAATTTGCATTTTACTTACCGATGCTGCTCCAGAAGAAGTCTGCGGTGACGAAGTGTGCGCTGCAAACCTTCATTGGCGGCGTCACAGGCTTGCCGATCCGGAGCTTCACCACCCAGGTCTTTTTAAGGCGCGCGTCCAGCGGAAACGAATGAAGGCTTATCGCATCCTTCGCCGCTCGGTTGGTGCACTGAGGCACGCAACACATTCTGTTGCTTTTAATTTGTTTACCCATGGCGTGCGTAGATAGCAGCTGTTAACAAATCAGAAACGCGTCTGCACAAGCATAGCCACACGGTAACACTGCGCCGATACTCTTTGAGATATTGCTCTCGCTGGCCGCTACGCGGCGCGACCGTCTGTGTGCATTGCGAATAAGTGCCGGTCAGCACGATATTCAAGCGGAAGGCTTGAAAATGACCACTAGTAAACGTGCTAGGATGAAACGGCGTCGCAAAGTCGGGAATGCGGCAGACAGGGCAACGCGGGCGAACAAAGGCGCTAAACCCAGTGGGGAGCGCAGTCAAAGAGCTCGAACGGCGCGTTCGTTCCTTGGAATGTTTCCAGACAGGGCGCGTCCGAACTGCAGGACGAGAATGAAAACAAAGGCCCGATCGGCGCGCAAGTGGACAAAAGCGAAGGTGGCGCGGAGTGGGCAATTATGTTCCCCTTCTTTGGGTTCTTTTCGAGGCATGCTAGGCGTGACACAGGACAGCGAGTCGGTAAGCCGACGCGAATTGGCCATACGCTGCAGTAAAATCGCAGTCCGATGTCCAGAAGGCATGGTGTCTGCTTGTACAGTGTCGGGGGTGGGCAGCGAGGAGAATAACCTACGTGCCCTTTGTATTCCCTCGTTGACAAGACAAGTTTCAGACCGCGCCCACCCTGAGTACGGATTAAAATTAGGTCGCCGCCGTAGGCTATTCGGAACAAAAAGCGGCGATACAGGGTTTGTGAAAACATCACTTTGTTTGTTTCTTTCTTTATTTTTTGTGTTTGGTTAATTGTTTTAAGATCTCCGAGACTAGAGATCTTATCGATATGCCCGTTTCGAGCTGTGTTTAAATTTGTTTGCTTGAGAAGCTCATCGATATTTTGAAAGAGATGGTTCGCGCGCGTTTAAATTTTCGAAACTTTTTTTCGACGTGTTGTTCCTTTTTAGACAAATAGGCTTCTTTTTTGTAAGTTTTCCGCAAAGCTAAAGCGACTCTGACAGTACATCGATGATGCAAATGTAGCTCTCAATGACACTATAACACGTTCGATACTAGCGGATGTAAAACTGTTCATCGCGTTTGTGCTGTGTATGATATTTCATTTATAATTGATATAGAGCATTTTAGAGTATCTTATTTTAGTATCTATTTTAGAGTATAGCGTACCTTTGCTCCCTGCACCACGACGATCTGGTTTTGGTGAACTCAGAGGTTCATGAGAGCTCGCTTTGGCGGCACAAAATTTTGGGGTCCGAATTATTGGGACAAGCGAGGCCTGGTGGATTTATATGGATTTCGGGCGCTTGCACACCGTGCGGCACTTGGTCACTGGGAATGACTCTTCCATGTCGGATATTGCGAGAACGTTGCACCATCCTGATCTAATTTCAAAATTGTGGGCTTCAGCGAAGGTTTCGTGATTTGATGGCTGCTTTGGCGGTATTATTAGATAAGGGCAGGTGCGTTGATTTGTTCGCTAGACCAGATGACTCTCGGTGCGAGCCAGGCTCTTTCCTGTGCCCCGTGGTTCTTGTGTGTGCTTGTGTATTACCAGGGAGAAGGCTACAACGAGGTTAATGGTGGGACCTCATGCTCGATTGTGTCATCGGCCATCATTTCAAGAAGGAACCCTGAGTTCACGACTGACCACTGACGCTTTGGGCAGCCTGACAGCTGGTCACCCTCAGGTCGGATCTTCCGGCAGGGGAGGAGTCTGTAGCGTCCCGAATCGGCCGGGCGCATTCTTTGATTGTTTCCCATCGAGGCAGGCCCTTTCATCAGCGTCGCCCAGACGGCGACAGTGCCCGACACCGACGAGACGCGCAAACAAGCGCCCCAACTCGGCAGTGCCCATTCTTTGGGTGCTTCCCCCAATGGCACCCCCTTCATCAGCGGCCGCCTACCTGGCGACGCGGCCCGACACCGGCAGTGGCACGATAAACAAATAAGCTATATTAAAAGCGACCGACCACAACCGCCACGCTTCGTTAGAAGCAGGGATTAGCGCGAAGGCCATTCTCCCGTCCCTGGCAAGATGATCGTCGGAGGGCAAAAAACTAAGCCTCCGACTTTCGTGGAAGGAGTGTGAACCCCCTGTTTCCGGATTGCCTCGCCCATGCTTAGAAAATGCATCATTAGAGGCGGAGTTCAGTGAACAATACGACCCCTCTGATTTGCCGCATCAAGGTCATCTGATGGTCATCTGGTCAACTAGGGAAGACGAATGTTTTATAAGCAGACACCTTGCGTGCAGGGGGTTGTCTTGACGTGTTCTGATGTGTGCTCAGACATGTAGTGAGCTCAGACTCTTAAAGTGCTCCCCCTTGGAGTGGGCTTCCATATTAGGAGCCACTGTCAATATGTAAAATAAACCTTTTTTTCTGTCGCTCTTACTCCCGGACGTACTCATCCCTTTGGCTGAAGGATCACCGGCCTAAACGCTATCCGAGTCTCAACAGTAGCCTCTGTCGACCGCCGACTCGCTATCGAGTCTCGTTGCTGTTTCCGACCACTCTCCACTGCTTCAACAGATTCAAGACTTCTTGCGCGAGGAGGTTGCCATCAACTTTCCTTGGTCCCCTTCACTCAGAAGCCGTCCTGTCGTCTGCCTCCAACGCTCCGCACTGTCATTGCCGAAGAGGTCGCTCAAGCTGCTCCCATCGCTCACCACGAGCCACCTGTGGCCACGCTTTTTCCCTATGCGCAGGCAGTGCAGCCTGTTGCCGCGCCTCATACCTATGCACAGGTAGTGCGTCGACGTCCCCAGCCGCCTTTTTCGATCCTGCCACAGTCTGCATCACCCGCCGCTCCTACTGCTTCTTGGGCCGGGCCGAGAGTCAGCAACCCATGGCGGACGCCTGACAATCGTCCCGTTTATTACGCCTGCTGCAAGCCAGGACATATGACTCGTTATTGCCGCCATCGCGTTCAAACTTCCGACGACGCTGCCCGGCCGTTCCAGTATGGCAGTCCGCCTATGCGCCAATTAGCGCCGGGTCCCTCCAAGCGGTATGTTTCTTCTGACTTCCCTGAATTTCCATCGCGCCGCTCCCCATCTCCTCGTCGACGCTCACTCTACCCTATGCGGCGCCGAGCCGCACCCTCCGACCAGGAAAACTAAGCGCCGCAGTTCACGGGGCAAGAACTGCGACATCTTCGAACTGCCCAAGGCCTCGCTCTTCTCCTGCTAAGAAGGTCGCAATATCTGTCGACGGTAATAATACTTTTGCGCTTGTGGACACTGGCCCGCCGTTCCTGTTATAGCTGCCAAACTCTACTGTTCGCTGCGCAAGTTGACCACGCCACTCTCTGGACTGTCGCTTCACACGGCAATCGCGCAGCACGTTATACCTGTCGCAGCCTGTACGGGCCGTGTGCTTTTACAAGGCGTTTTTTACATCGTTGAGTTTCTTGTTCTTCCTGCCTACTCCCGTGACGTCATCCTTGGCTGGGAGTTTTTGTCCCGTCATCATGCCGTCATCGACTGTGCACGAGCTGAAGTTGAATTTTCGCCGCTGTGTGACGCACCATCCCACGACGCTCTTTGTCAGTCGCCTAAACTGGTCGTGTGTGAGGACACCGACATTCCGCCTGGCTCTTTGGCCTTCCCCTAGTCGGCTGCAATGCCGTCATCGATGCTAATGTCTTCTTTAGACCATCTGACATCTTTATGAGTCGCAAAGGCGTTCCACTGCCTTTTGCAACGCTTGACATCGCCGCCGGCATCAGCAATATTTTTGTGTACAGTCCTCTTTCTGCGTCGGTTACGTTGCTTTTCGGCGAATGTCTCGGCCGCGTGTAACAGCTTGACTCTTCGTTCTTTGTTACTGTGCCAGACAAATCTTTCCATCTTGACTGGAATGAACTCCTCGCCCTTTCAACGCTTGAAGAGTCGTCCAGTGACATGTTTTCCAGTTCCATCGCCACTACAGTAACCCCTGCTGTTGTGCCATAGCACCTGCCTTCATCGCCACCCGTCCCTCTCGGTCCTGCCGACTAGTCGCCAACGGGACGCGGCGACACAATGCGACGCGGGTGCCTCAGCAACCGCCCCGTCTGGATCCTGTCAACGAGTCGCCAAGGGGATGCGACGACAGAATACGGCGCGGGGGGACCTCGGCAACTGCCCCGTCTGTGTCCTGCCGACGTGCAAGCAGCCCCGGCCATCATCGCCACCCGTCCCTCGGGGTCCTGTCGACGAGTCGCCAGGGGGACGCGACGACACAATGCGACGCGAGTGACGTCAGCAACCGTCCCCTCTTCCTCCTGTCAACGAGGAGCCGCCGCCAAGGTGATTTAAGGAGGAACCGGCCCATTGTTAAGCCAGAGAGTCGCCACCGGCCGCCCCGTCGGTCTGGTGCGCTCTTACTGCTTTGACCAGCTATCACCAGCTAAGGGCAGCTATTACCAGCTATTACCTGCTATTCCTGCTCTATCTGTACATATTTGTACATATTGTATAAAGCTTTCGTCTCATCTTCGCCTGCTTCAAGACTCAGTCTCTCGTCCCGGACCCCGATTCACAATAGTGGATGGCAGCTATGGGATTGGCGAACCAGTATCTGAACAGCGGATGGCAAGCTGCGAGATACGAGGACCGAAGACGCCTGCTACACCGCTCGATGGCAGCTACCAGATCGACCGGCGTCAACCACTTTGGCTGGGTGAGTGCCCGATGTTTGCTTTTCATGTCGCCAGACCTCTCTAGCACAGGCAGATGTTAGTAGAGTGCTTTGTTTGTTGGTAGGCTATGTATTACGAATTTACCTTCCTTAAACAGTCGATTCTAGTTTAAGGTAAGGGTAAATTTTGTGGGCAAGCAACACGAGATCGCGATGGAGGAATTCCAAGTTCAGGACGTCATTCAAATTTGCGAGGAGTTGGGCATTTCCGCCGGCTCCGAAAAAGCAAGGAAAGCGATTCTCGACGTGATGCGAGCGGAGGACGTGACGACCGAGGAAGCCGAAGAGGCTTGGGAGATGATTGTTGAGCGAAAGCTGGAGGCAAAGGAAGGCGAGCGACGTGAGAGGCGCGAGCTTGAAGCGAAAGAGCACGTAAGTCCCGAGGAAAGGGCAAGACGAGAGAGCCGTCGACAGAATCAAACATGGATATGGCGCACAGCGCGATGCCATCTTTGTAGTTTCAAGGCGGGCGATAGCATTGTTACTTTTCTTGCGGACTTTGAAAAGGTTTGCGAGAAAGAAGGTGTCAACCGGCACCTCTGGTCCGAGCGGTTGATCCTGTTGCTTCCTCGTAGACTCTCGTGTGTTCTGGAACGCCTGCTTGATGAGGAGAGGCGGGACTACGATGAGGCAAAGATGGCTCTGTTGAGGCATTTTGAAGCTATAAGTCAGGCCGACTGCGAAGGCCAAGGCTATAGCGACAAGGCCGAGCTTGTCGAGGACAGGCCGCCTATTATGATGGCTACAAGCTCAGGAGGCGCAGCAAATGATGTGATGCCATTGGTGCACACGCTATGCGACGAGCGCCAACACGATGTTATTTCGCCGTCTAGAGAGGCCGCTTTGGGAAAAGTGGCCGACAGTGGCTCTTTTGATTTAGATAGTAGCGACAAGGTGAAGCCTGTCGATGAGAGACCGCAGGGCGAACCGGCTAGCTCAGATGGCGTCGGATGCAGTTATGTTGTGTTAAAGGTACAGACATCTAACGACGACCACGAGGCTAGCTTGGTTTTGCCGCCCGGAGCTATGTCGTTGCGACGAGAAGGCAGGGCACCTGCGAGTACGAGTGCCGAGACCGCAAGCTTTGCGAGCCGCGCCGAGGGCAAACGACGAAGGCGCAAGCCGAGAAAGTCGAACTCGGGCGGCGATACGAGCCAGGTCAAGCGCGCCAACCGGCAACACGTTGAGAAAAAGCGGAATAGGCTAAATCCGAAAGTTAGGCGGCTGCTCAGATCTGTAATAGGCGTGACGCGCGTTTGTAAAGAAAGGATTTCGCGGAAATTCAGACGCCGCAAATGCCGCCGGTTCTCAGTGATATGCTCGAAAGTCTGCTTCAATGGCCTCTCCCTTCCTGGGGGAAGGAAAGGCGACGGCTTAGCGGACAAAGGGACCGCGCGCACGTGGGTCCGTGGATGCGCCGCTCCCCGAGTGTTTAGAGGCAGCAGTTTGAAAGTCACGGCTACGGGCAAATCAGCCTTGTTCTGGTGTCGCGAGGGGACAACGCGTGCA
This sequence comes from Dermacentor silvarum, assembly GCF_013339745.2. Taxonomy (NCBI): domain Eukaryota; kingdom Metazoa; phylum Arthropoda; class Arachnida; order Ixodida; family Ixodidae; genus Dermacentor; species Dermacentor silvarum. The sequence continues at coordinate 17,768,162 of NC_051155.1, read as the reverse complement.
CCCGAGAATGGGCGACCCGCTCGAGAGCGTCTGAAAGGGTGTGGTTGTGAGCACCAAGTGATTGTAAACGTGCCATTGTAGTTTGAAAGCCCATTCTATTAATTGTCCTTTTAGTAATCATTTTATTTTCTGTGTTTTCTTGGGATAAAGTTGAGCCGCGTGTTGAGCGTAGGAAAGGGTGGATATGCCAAGAGCACATTTTATGCTCTGGTCCCTTTTGTTCGCGACACACCGACATTTTTTTAGTTTGTTAATCATTAATTTACTGAGGCCTGATTCCTGAATTCTCGAGTAGAGAAAGCGTCAGTGTTTTCATTTGTTTGGTATTTTTACGTATTTCTAGGCTAGGCAAAGCCTAAATGCTTAATTTAGATTATGACTTGTTTTTGTATTGTACGCGTTAGTTCTAAGTGTCAGTTCAGAATTTTGACTCACCTTTGCTTTCATGTCGTTCGTGCGAGTTTTAGTATTTTTTTTTTGTTTTTTTTTTTGTTAGGACCGCTTCTGTGCTTTAAAAATGTGGTGCTCGTTTTGCCGAGCGCATTTATACAGCACTAAGGGGGGGGGGGGGCTATTTCTTTATGCGGTGACAGTTGTCGGGTTTAATTCCGTACTTTTGCAAGGTGGCGCCCAGGCGCAAAGATTAGCGGCGCTCAGCCTTTGCGTCACGGCTTTCGGGGGCAAAATTAAGTCATCTTCGGCAACCTTGTTATTTGCCAACCTGCTTGCATTACGGTTAAGAATCGCTTACAAAGCAATTCTGATTTGATCATAACCCTCACGCATTGACAATTAAAGATAAAAAAAAGAAAAGGTCCGTATTTCGAATTCACTCTCCGATACGTGTCTCGTGTTGTTCGGGAATTTTTTTGTTGTTGTTTTGTTTTGTTTTTGTTTAGCGTAGCCAGATCTCGGAAAATGCTTTGTTCGATGATTTTGGTCTGGCGGTTTGAAGAGCATTCGGAGGGTGCTTGCTTTGGCCGGAGTGGTTTGGCGTTGTTAATTCTCGGTCGTTCCAGTGGACATTATCAGGACCGAGCAGCATAAAAGACCACCGGCGGGAAAAGCGGCAGAGCCGATACCTCCAAACCATCCTAGACGTCGCTCAACCGGCGCATCCAATCTTCCGAGCTGCGTCGGACAGCTCGACCTCTGGATGCATTGTCTGGCGGCGGGGGTGCTGTTGTGCCATAGCACCTGCCTTCATCGCCACCCGTCCCTCTCGGTCCTGCCGACTAGTCGCCAACGGGACGCGGCGACACAATGCGACGCGGGTGCCTCAGCAACCGCCCCGTCTGGATCCTGTCAACGAGTCGCCAAGGGGATGCGACGACAGAATACGGCGCGGGGGGACCTCGGCAACTGCCCCGTCTGTGTCCTGCCGACGTGCAAGCAGCCCCGGCCATCATCGCCACCCGTCCCTCGGGGTCCTGTCGACGAGTCGCCAGGGGGACGCGACGACACAATGCGACGCGAGTGACGTCAGCAACCGTCCCCTCTTCCTCCTGTCGACGAGGAGCCGCCGCCAAGGGGATTTAAGTTGGAACCGGCCCATTGTTAAGCCAGAGAGTCACCACCGGCCGCCCCGTCGGTCTGGTGCGCTCTTACTGCTTTGACCAGCTATCACCAGCTAAGGGCAGCTATTACCAGCTATTACCTGCCATTCCTGCTCTATCTGTACATATTTGTACATATTGTATAAAGCTTTCGTCTCATCTTCGCCTGCTTCAAGACTCAGTCTCTCGTCCCGGACCCCGAGTCACAATACTGCCGAACGCTCCGAGCTTCTTCAGCTTCTACGCAAATTCAGAGATTCCTTCGATGTGTCTCAGCCGCAATTGGGCCGAACGTCGGAAGTGCAGCAATACATTTACACCGGCTTGCACCAGCCGTTGCGTCAACGACCGTACCGCGTCTCCGCCGACGAGCGTCGCGTCATCAACGACCAAGTCGATGATATGCTACGCCGTGGCGTTATCCAACCATCTCAGAGTCCCTGGGCATCTCCTGTCGTTCTCGTTCGCAAGAAGGACGGGTCTATTTGCTTTTTAGCTGAATACCGTCGATTAAATAAGGTCACGCGCAAGGACGTCTACCATTTGCCGCGCATCGACGTCACCTTTGGCAGCCTTCAGGGCACAGAATTCTTTTCGTCCCTAGATTTGCGTCGTGGCTACTGGCAGGTTCCCATGGCTGAAGCCGATCGCCAGAAAAGGGTATTTATTACACCTGACGGCCTATACGAATTTAATGTGATGCCTTTTGGACCTGCAACGTTTGAACGACTCATGGACAATACGCTGCTGTGGCCTCAAGTGGTGTATCTGTCGTTGATACCTCGACAATGTCGTGGTTTTCTCGCCCGAATTTCCGACCCACCTACTTCACCTTAGCCATGTCTTAACGTGTCTCACCAACGCTGGCCTGGAACTCAACCTTAAAAAGTGCCGCTTCGCCGCGCGGGAGCTGACCATTTTAGGCCACACCATGTCCAAGCACGGCATTCTACCGGCCCCTGCGAAACTTCGTGCAGTCGCTGAGTTCCAGAAGGCTGCTAACGTCAAAGAACTTCGCAGTTTTAGGGGCCTGTGCTCATATTTTCTGCGCTTTGTACGGAATTTCGCATCGATCATGTTGCCCTTGACCCAGCTCCTACGCGGTGGCGCGGACCTCTCCTCCTGGTCCCCTGCATTCGACGTCGCGTTTGCCACACTGCGTCGTCTTCTTACCTCTCCACTTATTCTTTGCCATTTCGACCCGACAGCTTCAACTGAAGTACATACAGACGCCAGCGGGGTTGGTCTTGGCGCCGTCCTCGCACAACGAAAGCCCGGCTACTCCGAATACGTGGTCGCCTATGCGAGTCGTACGCTGACAGAAGCAGAGGCCAATCACAGCTTCACTAAAAAGGAGTGTTTGGATCTAGTATGGGCGCTTGGCAAGTTCCGCCCATACTTATACGGCCACCCATTTGACCTAGTCATGGATCACCATGCGCTTTGTTGGCTTGCCTCGTTGAAAGATCCATCTGGCCGCTTAGCACGCTGGGCACTCCGAATCCAGGAGTACGATATTCGCGTCGTCTACCACTGCGGACGCAAGCTCACTGCCGTAGAGGCCCTGTCCCGTTCACCTCTACCTCCAGACTCGGCCTGCGGAACCACTTGCGCACATCCCCTGTCATCTCTTAACTTTGACTCGATTGGCTCCGAACAACGCCGTGACCCGTGGATCGTTTCTCTTTTCCCCTATTTCTCTGGATCATCGACCACCTCTGTATCCTGATCCTTCCGACGCCAAGCTGTTCATTTTGCCATTCGTGATCAGCTGCTTCACCGACGTAACTACGCTCCTGAAGGCCGTAGATGGCTACTGGTAATTCCCCGCAGCTTAAGATGCCAAATCTGCGCCTCTTTTCACGACGATCTGCAATGTGGCCACGCCGGGTTATTTAAGACTTACGAACATTTTCGCCATCGCCACTACTGGCTGGGAATGTCCACTTTCTTACGAAAATTTGTTAAGTGCTGCCCTGACTGTCACCGTCGCTAATTAGCACCTGTACGCGCGTCTGGCGCCTTGCAGCCGCTTCCGTGCCCTGCCAAACCGCATTGACCGCGTCGGCATTGACCTCTTCAGCCCACTTCTCATGACACAGGATGGCAATCGGTGGATCATAGTTGCTGTGGACCATTTGACACGCTACGCCGAAACTGCTGCTCTACCGACTGCTACTGCGCGGGATATAGACTCTTTCGTCCTACATCACTTCATCCTTCCACATGGTGCACCTCGAGAACTCCTCAGTGACAGAGGTCGCGCCTTCCTCTCCGAAGTCGTTAAAGCTCTGCTTTCGGAATGTCACATTACTCATCGAACGAGCATGGCATACCATCCGCAAACTAAAGGGCACAGAACGGTTTAACCGCACTCCAGTGTTGCCAGGTTTGGCTAATATAGCCAAATTGGGCGACAGAAAAAAAATTTTGGCGTCGACTTCGACAAATTGGTTTTGTGGCTATATTTGGGCTACTGAAAATCTGCGACTTGGCTTTGTTTGGGCTATAAGGGACGCCCTAATTAACGCTCCAGAGGGGCTCTGATCGAGTAGAAACATATCTCGAAGGCTATGTCTTAGCTCATTGAGCAGGCGGCGCGCCTGTGCGTGTGTGCGTGCGCAAAATGCCCTCCGCCCCCTCTCTCCCTCCATTCTCTGCGCCGTTGCCCGAGCCGGTGGCTTTGATCTGTGATGTACTAAAGCTTACATCGCGCTGCACCGTGAGACACCCGATCCCCGGGCATCGGGATGAGCCTGGGAGCAGAGGGTTTTTCACAGTACACTGTACCAACATCGCTATGCTCGGAGAGCGAAAAAAAATCGGTCGGGCGATCGTGGCGCCGACATGAAAGAAGCACGGGTAGGTGACACGCTCCAGTGTGTTCACGGCCATGGCTTCTTGGTGAACTATCGCTCCGGACACAGCTTTCGACCTGCTTCATGTTTCTCACGGTAAGCTTTACTGCCTGCGAGATGAGTTTTTGTTTGCGCTTACATTGGAGGTTCATTTCCATAGGTGAGACTTAAGACCGAATCCTCATCGGAGAGGAGAATCGAACCATGCGAAAGTGGGCCAAGTATGCAATAAAGTATAAAAAGCAATGGGAGCAAGACCCGAGCCCAAAGTAGGTCCTGGTGCGTTTACTTATACATGGTTTGTCTGTAACGTGACAGATGCAGGTACTTATTGTGCTAATATCGAAACAAGTTTGCCGCGATGCCATCAGTGCGCCACGTCACATGAACATCACCCAGCGTGTTAGCTTAGCAGGTGAGGTGTCGCGCTGCTGGCTCGAGGATGGGGGTTGAAGCCCCGGCCACGGCGGCTGCATTTCGATCGAGGCTAAAGGATGAAACACCCGTGGACTTAGATTTACGTGCACAACAAAGAACACCAGGTGGTCAAAATTAATCCGGACTCGCCCACTGCTTCATGCCTCCCAATTATATCGTGGTTTTGGCACGTAAAACTCCAGTAATTATTATTAATAGTATATATCAACATGGTTTGCTTTTTGACAGTAACCGGTTTTCACAGGATTACCACTGTTATCAATTTGTCGTTTGCCTTTGCTTTTTGCCATTTCGAGCGAGTTACGTTCAGAACGTGGTCGTCGCCGCAAACGACTGCGCGCTTCTTATACTTGTGTGCCGTTTTGCGCAGCAACCGTTTAAAGTTTCGCTTACACCGATTGAGTCAGCGAGTGGCATCTGTTGTCTCTCACTTCTTTTTAACGCTTGTTCTTGGTGTGCTGGAGACCTAAGACGGCGGGCAGGTTGATGTAAATCGAAACTGCATAGAGTGTGTCCCAGGTAACCCGGGCCAATCTAATTAACGAGAAAACAAGATAGGACGATGAGACGAATAACGCGAGATATCACAGCGCATACACTGGTTTTAGCTCATAAAAAAGAAGCCGTGGGCGCGTCACCGTCGCAGATCTCTGGACAGCTGAAGTTTTTCTACGCCGTAGGCGGATGTCGTATGTGAGAGCTCAATAATGCTGAACATTATTTTGCGTTCACGTCAGCTAAAAGGCAGAGTTCCTAGTTAGTAATACTGTATATAACTAGGAATAATAACTTAGTACTATCATAAAAGCACTATGATTTCGCCTTCTGCAGCGATTCGCTGCAAGCGTGATGTAGACCGTCACAGCGGCAAGGACATTTGATTACCACGGGTTGTACAAAAAAGGATTGCGTTGTTGAATGTGAAAATTTATGTAAAAATAAAACTGCAAAAAATGGCTATATTTGGCTACGAAACGTTTCGCTCTCTTTTTCTGTTTGGCTACATTTGGGCGACAATTTCTCCAACTTTGGGCTACGCCCCCTCGTCCAACCTGGCAACACTGCCGCACTCTCGCTGATATGCTCGCGATGTACGTGGCATCTGATCATAGTAACTGGGACCGCGTACTTCCTTTTGTAACGTTCGCATACAACACCGCGATACAAGATACTACGGAATTTCACCTTTCTTCCTCCTATATGGACGGGATTCTTTGCATACCATCGACACTCTCCTTCCATACCATCCTGACGCTTCCGAGTGCCCACCTGTGTACGAAGCTGCCCGACAGGCCGAAGAGTGCCGCCAGCTCGCGCGCACCTTTACATCACAAGAACAACAGCGCCAGAAGGAAGACCGCGCCGACTCACTTCCAAATCCCACGTGTGCCCCAGGGTCTCTTGTATGGCTGGCTGTTCCTTGCCAAACTACTCGGCTTTCCTCGAAAGCAGTGGTCGTGGGCCACGACTCGATGATTGTGAAAAATTACTTGGGACTCCCAATGCCTCACGACGCGGAATTACTGGCAGTAATGCTTGCCATAACGGAAATGACACATACATCTAACACGATCACAATCCGAACAGTCAGTCAAGGCGCTTGCAGAGACATTCAAAATGATGACCTCCCTTACCACATACGCACAAAGCTCCACGTGTACATGCATGCTCACCCCCATCTACGCGTACGTATACAATGGGTTCCAGACCATCAAGGATTGCGAGGAAATGTAAGAGCACACCAGCTCGCCCGCGCAGAAAATCGGGAACCTCCTATCCTTTGGCCTGTTGAAGATACTTACAACCCCGGAAAAGAGCAGAAGATGCAGGGGAAAGAAATGGCACATATTTTGAAGTCTCGCAGGAAAGCATCGACAATTATCAACACACCATCCTACACGCATTCGAGAGAGGACGCCTCAATCATACGAAAAGCACAAATACACACATTGCTCACACCACACTATACGCATTATATTAACAGGGACCCAGGCTTCTCCACTTGTAAACAGTGCGGAGCCTATCCATCAAATAAACACATCTTGTGGGAGTGCCCTGCAATCGCCATGTGCAAAAACACCATACTTTCCAAATTACCACACAACCAGCGTCCTGGCAGCTGGGAGGAGTGGGCCACTACCCCACGAAGATTTCAAAAACTTTGGTGGCCGCTTCTGGTGCAGCGCGTCAAGAACGTGCCTGCCCAGGAGGCATGAGCCTACCAGGAGGCCCGGACATGGGTTCCTGCTAATAATAGTTCGGTGCTAATAAATGTTATTGCTGTCTGGAAACTCATCCCGAAGTACGAAGGGCCTTACCGTGTTTTGGAGCGAACGTCCCCGGTGAATTTTCTCATCAAGCCACTTTCTCTATCTGACGACATGCGCCGGCGTGGATGTGACCTCGTCCACGTGGCGCGTCTCAAGTTCTACCTTGACCCTCTGCCTCCAACCTCCTAGGTCGCCAGGATGGCTCTTTTTCTGCGGGGGCGCGCTTCCGTCCAGCGGCATCGCCAACGCTCGGCCCACTCTGCTCGCGCTGCTTGTCGCTGGTGTCTTTGGAGACGGTGCCCACGCTGCCTCGCCGTTCCTTGTACTCGTAGCGTCCTTGACGGACACCACCATAAACCTCTTCTCAACACAAATTAAATGTGGTAGAATTTTAATACATAGTATATGCAGACCGGACGGCTTGGTGCCACCGCCACTCGCCCCGAGACGGCCGACATAACAACAACTGAAATTTCGGACCCCTTACATCCCGCTGTTTGATTATATGGACCTCACCAGCAAGACGCCGTGCTAAATCATTGCCGCGTCGAGCAGACAGAACTATGTTTGTGCTATGATACTTCGCCGGCTCTTCCTCGAAAGCAAAACTAGTGAAGCCAAGTCAATGGAGAAGTCGGCGATCGCGCCTAAAATGCGGTACAATCTAGATGCTACATTCCGTTCTTAGTGCTTAGCATAAATAACAGTGTTAAGAAGGCGTGTAACATACAGGGCATTTTTTTAGCTGCGTTATTGTTTGTAAAAATGCATATGACAAATAACACAATTCTAACCCTTGAGTTAAAAATCTCGATGAGGCGGTCATTACTCGTACAAGAAATCTTTAATTACCGCGGTTAGACTCATAATATTTTAACCAAGTACTTAACGGCGCATATTTCAATCTACGAATTGTGGCTAGTGAGTTTGTTGCAAGAGATATCGACTTAGAACAAATTCTGAGGTTGGTACCAGTTTCAAGATATGAGCCGTCAAGCAATTCGTAGCTCGAAATATGTGCCGTAAAATAATTAATTAAAAAAATGTTGTCGCAGTTTCCCTAAAAGGCAAAGCATCAATTGCGATAGCAAATTTGTAGAGAGCTATACAGAGTAATGATATTATCTTTATCAGCTGTATAAACTTGGACATGCAGCAGCACCGGCAACACGCAGAACTGTTGTCGACGCCGTCGGCGTTTTGCACGCGTTCGCTCAAAATGCGTGCGGCGTTGGTGACTGTTGCCGGAGCCTCTGATATAAATAGGCACTTGGTGCCGCAGCTAAACGTCGCCTCCCTTCCCTACCCCTCCCCCACGGCCTCTCGCGCGTCGGAAGAAGGTGCGTTTGCTCTACATATATGGTGATTGTAAAGGAGGAAAGAGACGCCTACTTCTGCAGCCCTTAAGAGAGCACGGCGCAGAACGCACGTTTGTTCTCCGCCGTGCGTTCACTCCCCGTGAAAGCGCGCGCCCCTCGCGCCCTTTCACTCGCACATGCAGCGTTCGGCGGCGCGCGGCGACGATTTCATCTACATTGACGTCATACGGAACCTCACGGCGACGGCGACGGCGACGCCGAAGGCAGAAATCTGCTTTAGAGTGTCCATATAATTGCTATCGCAATAAAATAGAATTAGTGTAAATATTACCGGGAAAAGAAGTAGCAAATATATTTACACTGTCCTTACAAGAATAGCACTGGCTGACAAGATCATAGTTAGCTCGCGAAGTGCAGAACGTCGTCTTCTTCAGGTGATCTCAAAACATCTTCTTCGTCGGTCTGTCACATGACCACCAGCGGCTGAAGCACCGACCCGGTGTTGGCTAGGAGGCGGTCGAATGATACGGCTTAAGACGCGCGACGCGGACTACGTCGGCACGAGATTGAGCCACGGTGGAGTCAAGAGGGGCGATTTCGTAATTAACGTCGGTTACTTGACACAAGACGCGGTAAGGGCCAGAGTAGCGTGAAAGCAACTTCTCCGAGAGGCCGACGCGTCGCAACGGTGACCAAAGGAGAACCAGGGCGCCCGGTGTGTAGTGGGCGTCACGATGGCGGGTGTCATATAAGCGCCGCTGATTTTCCTGCGAGTCCACCAGTCGACGTCGGGCAATCTGGCGTGCCTTTTGTGCCTTGAGTATGGCTTCGAGGGCGTATACTGATGCGAAATTCAGGCTATTAGGTAGAAGGTTGTCGAAAGGTAGCGTTAGAGTCGCGGCCAAACAAGAGGTAGAATGGAGAGAAGCCTGCGTTATCGTGGCGAGACGAATTATGGGCAGAAGTTACGAACGCTAATGCAACGTCCCAGTCGCGATGGTCAGCGACATACATGGGCAGAATGTCAGTGTAGGTTTGGTTGAGACGCTCGGTTAGACCATTTGTGTCTGGATGGTAAGCAGTAGTAAGTTTGCGTTTAGTCGCGCACGAGTGTAGAATGTCATTAACAACTTTAGAAAGAAAGTAGCGGCCTCGGTCGGTGAGGAGCTGTCGAGGGGCACCGTGGTGAAGGATAACGTTTTCTAGTAGGAAATCGGCGACATCGGTTGCACAGCATGTCGGAAGAGGCCGTGTGATTGCGCATCGGGTGGCGTAGTATGTTACTATAGCAGTCCAATTATTTCCCTAAACAGCCGTAGGAAAAGGGTCTAAAAGATCAATGCCTACACGGAAGAATGGTTCGGATCGTACGTCAAGTGACTGAAGGCGGCCAACAGGGAGTTTGGTCGGCTTTTTTCGTCGTTGACTTAGGTCACACGCAGTGATATAACGGCAGACGTCACGGTGAAGACCAGGCCAAAAGAAGCGCCGACGAACGCGGTCACAAGTCCGTGAAACGCCAAGGTGACCGGCAGTCGGCACATTATGAAGCTGCACGAGAACAGTCCGGCGCAGATGCGTAGGGACAACTAAGAGTCGATCAGGGCCGTCAGGGTGTATGTTGGAGCGGTACAATATGCCATCGTGAAGTTCAAACATACGAAGGATAGGGTCGGGCGTCGTTGAAGTCAGTCGGTGAATAAGGTCATTTAAGAAGTCGTCCAGGTGTTGTTGAGCTCCGATATCGTGAAAAGCACTCAACGAGAACGGTGACAGTAATGCCGGCCATAGAAACGTCAGGTGGGTAGACAGGTTGGCGCAACAAGCAGTCCGCACCTTGATGTAACCGGCCGGTCTTGTATACAAATGGTAGTTGTATTCTTTAAGGCGCAGAGCCCAGCGGCCAAGGCGCCCAGAAGGATCTTTCAAGGAAGAAAGCCAACACAGAGCGTGGTGGTCAGTGATGACTGTGAATTGCCGGCCGTACAAACAGGGGCGGAATTTTCCCACTGCCCAAACGAGAGCCAGACACTCGCGCTCAGTGATAGAATATTTGCGCTCAGCAGAGGAAAGAAGGCGGCTGGCGTAACCAATAACACGTTCTTGTCCTTGTTCTTTCTCGGCCAGGATAGCTCCAATACCGTGGCCGCTGGCATCGGTACGGACTTCTGTTGGAGCTGATGCATCAAAGTGAGCGAGAATTGGAGGGGAAGTAAGCAGCCGGATCAGCTCAGTCAAAGCACCAGCTTGCTCACGGCCCCAAATGAAGGCAGCGTCTTTCTTGAAGAGCTGAGTAAGAGGGCGTGCAACGACCGTAAAACTGCGAACAAACCGGCGAAAGTAGGAGCAGAGGCCCAAGAAGCTGCGAACGACCTGGCCGCACGTTGGCACGAGAAAGTCCTTTACTGCCCAGATTTTATCTTGATCAGGGCACAGACCAGAAGAATCGAGATGTCCGAGCACGGAAATTTCATGACGACCGAAGTGGCATTTGGATGAATTGAGTTGTAACCCCGCCCGACGAAAAACAGATAGGACCGTCGATAGGCGTTCGAGGTGCGTCGCAAAAGTCGGAGAAAAAACGATCACATCGTCCAAGTAACAGAGGCAGATGGACCACTTTAAACCATGTACGAGGGCGTCCATCATTCGTTCAAATGTGGTCGGGGCTTTACATAACCCGAAAGGCATCATTTTGAACTGATAAAGGCCATAGGAATAATAAAAGCCGTTTTCTCATGGTCCATGTCATCGACGGCAATTTGCCAGAACCCAGAGCGTAGGTCTATGGACGAAAAATACTGTGCTCCATGGAGGCAATGAGTGGTAGCGGATAGACGTCCTTCTAGGTTACCTTGTTTAGGTGCCGATAATCTACGCAAAATTGTCAACTATTGTCCTTTTTCTTAACTAGTACAACAGGGGGTGCCCATGGACTGCAAGAAGGTTCAATGATGTTACGAGAAATCACCTTATCAACTTCGTGTTGGATGACGTCTCGCTCAGTATGAGAGACGCGGTAGGGTCGCCGATGGATTGGGCTCACATCCATGGTGTTAATGCGATGTTTGGCAACAGATGTTTGTCCTAGAAGACGGTCTCCAACATCCAACATCCCAGTACGAGGCCAGGAGGCAACGTAGTTCATGGGTACACTGGGGCGGAAGGTCGGGCGCAATCATTTTCGTTAAAGCATTCAAGTCTGAAGGGGCACGAGGCACAACTCAAGAGTTGCACAAGAGGAGTTGTCAGCACTTAAAGCCGAAATGTGGTAGTCTCGGGCAGGCGTGATTTGCGCAAGTGATATGCCGCGCGGGAGAACTTGTGCACAAGGTCCAAAGTTCACTAGCGGAAGACAGGACGTGTTGTCCGTAATGGTAATGAGGGTGTGAGGAAACTCGACGTTATGCGAGAGAAAAACATCCGGATTAGGGGATACGATGTAGTCACCGTCTAGAATGGGCGGAACGGGTGAAATACCCATGTAGGTAACGGCAAGGTGAGTGAGGCGAATATGCTCTGTGGAACATAGCCGGATCGGAGCACTATCGTGGTATCGGGGGGAGGGGGGGGGTCATTAGCAACAATATGCTACTTGTTCAGTTTCATTTCATTTTATTTATTTACTCTGAGGGCCGTTTGGCGTTACAGAGAGGAGTAGATAATATGCATATTAATGAAGCTGATCGTATACAGCAGACTTGAAGGCTTCGGGTACTGCGATGAACACGACGGAGGCAGGAAGGTGGTTCCTGTATCGTATCTTGCGCAGCGTGCGCCTCGTGTCAAACCCGACCCCTCAAGATATGGTTGTGCGGCGAGGGTACGCACCCTTTCTCGTTCTGCTCGGCATATAAAGGCCGCACAATAAAGATACGAGTTTCTTCACATCACACTCCCGTGTCATGCATGAAGCGTTCGCCAAACCGATACATGGTGTCAGAAGTGGCTAGCCAAACCCACGACCTCACCGGAGGAACGCGACGACAGAACAGCCATGGACTTCCTCAAGCCACCAGACCCGCTGCGTCTGTCGGGAGACACCAACAAGAACTGGAAGCTGTTCATTCAGAGGCTTGAGATTTTCTTGACCGTATCCGACCCCCCTGCAAAACCCCGATCGAGCAAAACGAAGGCAGCTTTACTCCTGAGTGTTGCCGGCGAAGAAGCACTCGAAGTCTTCAACACCTTCACGTTTGCAGAGGACGAGAGCAAGGAAGACTATGCTACGATTGTGAAGAAGTTCGAGGAATACTGCGCTACACAGTACAGTGAAGTACATGAGCGCTACGTCTTTCGGAACATGAGTCAAGCCCCCGGTGAGCCATTTGAACACTTCCTACGGGATTTGAAACCGCAGGCACGTGAGTGCAACTTTGGCGCACCAACAGATTCCATGATCCGGGATCAACTCGTTTTTGGGCTAAGCGATGATAAAACCCGCGAAAAGCTGCTCATTGACAACAAATTAACCTTAGATAAGGCAGAGCAAGCTTGCAAGGCAGCGGAGGCAACGGCGGCTCACCGAGGAATATGGCAAAACCAGAAAAATCAAGTAAACACTGTGCGCAAGACTAGGCAGGGTCAAGGCAACTGTACATGCCTCAAGTGCGGACGCACGCACGCTAAAAGAAATTGCCCTGCATACGGCCAGACATGCCGACGGTGCCAACGAAAAAATCACTTTGTCGTATGTTGCAGAAGCGCAGCGCAAGTTGACGAGGTAGAAGACCATGGAGACGACTTTGAAGTGCTGAATGTGTCCGTAAGAAGGTGGACTAGTCAACGTGACTGGGTGGTTCAGGTGCAAGTCGAAAACGTCGCAGTTACACTGAAGATTGACACGGGATCGCAAGCAAATTTGTTGCCTTTTGGAGTGTTCAGCAGGATGCATCCGAAGCCAGCACTGAAGCCCAGCCGCGCAGTACTTCGCTCGTATGGAGGTGGAGTAATCAAACACGCAGGGCTGACTCGCCTAGAAGTGACAGTGGACGACCACACCACTGCACTCGACTTCTTCGTGGTGCACAAAGGACAGGCCATCCTGGGCTTAAACGCAAGTGAGCAACTCGGGCTGATGCCTCGCATACACGCAGTGTCTCGTTCAAGCTAGGAAGAAATTGTCAACGAATTCCGTCACCTCTTCACCGGTACGGGTTGCGTCAAACGCGCCTACAAGATGGTCCTCAACAAGGGAACCGTACCAGTGGTCAAACCAACTCGACGTGTACCCCTGACTCTCCAGAAACCACTTAAGGAAGAACTAGAGCGCATGGAACGGGCCCACATCATCACAAAAGTCAATGAACCGACAGACTGGGTGAGTCCACTTGTAATTGCTCGTAAAAAAGACTGGAAGCTACGCATTTTCATAGACCCAAGAAAACTAAATCAATGCCTGAAACGAGAGCACTACGAGATGCCTAGGAGTGAGGACATAGAAGCTGAGTTGTCTGGCGCGATGCTGTTCTCCCGCTTAGATGTCAACTAGGGATTCCATCAAATACCGCTCGATGAGGAGACTTCTAAAACTTGCACGTTCTCAACGCCGTTCGGCCGGTACCGCTTCCTGAGATTACCATTCGGTATAGCATCCGCATCAGAGGTGTTTCAGAAAACTTTAACAGAGATTTTTGATGGTCTTCTGGGCGTTCGAGTCTACGTCGACGACGTTCTTATCTGGGGCCCAACTCGGCAAGAACATGACGCGCGCCTAAGATCTGCGCTACAAGCAGCCGAACAAGCGGGCTTAACTTTTAACCAGGCCAAATGCACCATCAGCGTAGAAGAGATAGAGTATCTTGGCGATGTGATCAGCAAGGACGGCATCAGACCAAGCCCCTCGCTGATAAAATGCATGCTGGAGACACCCGCGCCGGAGGAGAAATCGGCAGTACAGAGAATGCTAGGAGTCGCCAATTATTTCGGCAAGTACCTCCCGTCACTAGCAGAACGTACAACGCTCTTGCGAAGCCTCCTGAAGCGAGACACAATGTTTGAATGGACTGTAAACCACGCGACTGAGTGGCAGCAACTATGCACCGACCTCAGCAGGCAGCCCGTACTTTCCGTTTTTGACGCCACTAAGGTGACAAAAGTATCGTGCGATGCATCGCAGAATGGAATCGGAGCGGCGCTGCTCCAGTGCAACAATGAGATATGGAAGCCGGTTGCGTATGCCTCACGAGTGCTAACTGAAGCCGAGCAGCGCTATTCGCAAATTGAGAAAGAAGCGTTGGCTATCGTTTATGGCTGCGAACGCTCTCACCACTTTGTGTATGGCCGAAAAGTCATTGTAGAGACTGATCATCACCCTTTGCTGGCTATCGCTCAGAAACCAATTGGTGAAATGCCGCCCCGGCTGCAAAGATTCTTTTTGAGAATGATGCGCTATGACACGGAAATGCGGTTCGTTCCAGGAAAACAGCTGCTACTGGCCGACATGCTGTCACGGGCTCCCACCTCAAGTCGTGCCGGTGACGTCAGCAGCGATGACGTGGAAGTGCACGCGGTGAGTGTCGTTTCATCCCTCGTCAGCAATGAAACATGGGAACAGCTGGCCTCAGAAACGAGTCGAGATGCATACCTGAAAGGGGTGCTGAACAATTTAGAACACGGGCTACCCATTGAGGGTCCGCTGAGGCCGTTCTCTTCGGAGCTGGCGCAGGTACGAGGTGTGCTGTTGAAAGGCTGCAAAGCAATCATTCCCAGTAGTTTGAGAAGGGACACCTTCGACAAACTTCACCAAGGGCACATGGGCATCAACAAATGCAAAGAAAGGGCAAGACGGATTGTCTTCTGGCCTGGCATTAACGCTGACATTGCAGCATTCGTGCAGAAATGTGTTACTTGCAGGAAGTATGCATACATGCAACCACAAGAATCTTTGCTGATGCGCCCTGTGCCTAAACAGCCGTGGCATAAAGTTGGCATCGATAACTTTGAGTACGGCGGACGGTCGTACCTCAGCGTATACGATGCCCTGTCAAATTTTCCAGAGGTGCAAGAGCTACGAGACACATCGGCGAGCACGGTTATTCAGGCAACCAGCGCCATATTTTCTAGGTATGGCATACCATTGGAAGTCCAGACAGATAATGGCCCTCAATTCTCATGTCTTGACTTCAGGTCCGTTGCAAAGGCATAAGACTTTCGGCACGTCACATCTAATGCAGGATTTCCGCAATCGAATCGTTTGGCCGAAAAAGGCGTTCAGGTTATCAAGAGAATTCTAAAAAAACGCATGATGCAAAGCAAGACTTCTGGCTTGGTCTCCTTGCTTACAGGACAACACCACTAGAGTGCGGACAGGGCCCAGCGGAGATATTACAAGGCAGAAGATTACGCAACACCTTGCCGGACGTGGGGACTGGACCGGACCACGCCATCATGAAGCGCTCCCAGACCAATCGCCCCGGAGGACTGCTGCCGCCGCTCGAAACAGGGGCCACGGTTCGTCTGCGTTCAAAAGGGGCCTGGACAAGCAAAGCTAAAGTTCTCAGATCGTCCGGACACCCCAGGTCCTACGACGTCACGACAGAGCAGGGGCGGCTCCTGCGACGGAATCGTAGACACCTGCTGCTAACCAGCGAGACCTTCAGCCCTGACCTTCCTGAAGGCAACGAGGATGAAGCGCAGTCTACAACGGCAAAAGAGGGGCCAATGACCTTGCCCTTGCCGGGGTCCAGTGATGCGGCGCCTAGCACGGGCATAGACGCATCACCAATTCTATGAAGATCACAGCGACAGCGCAAGGCACCTAAACGCCTAGCTTATAACGAAAACTTTGTTCAGTGCCGTGAATGAAACCTTAACACCTTTTGAATGTATGCTCTTGGATTTTTTATTATTTATTTATTTATTCCATAGTGCTAGCCTGAGTACCAGGCCTTAAGCAGAAGTGGGCATACATAATTTTTGATGACAAAAAGTTGCAACATAAAACATCACAAAGACATAGCGAAGTAAAAAAAATGAAAAGTAACTGCACACAGAGAAAAACCTTGCATTTTCTACAATGAAATGCATCACTATACAATTTTTACTACAGGAACAAACGATCAAGATCGGTTCCTCAGTGCATCTATAAATAAATCAACTGTTTAACATTCTACAACATCAGCTGGTAAACAATTCCATTCACGGGTTGTTCTTGGAAAAAAAGAATTTTTGAACGTATCAGTGCGATTGATAAAATCTATGGCTTTCTTAGAGTGACAAAAGCGCACTGCACATTCAGATGCGGGTTTTATATATAATATCTTGTCAAGTCCAATCGTTCCATGAAAAACCAAATAAAAGAATTTCAACCTTTCCGTATTTCTTCTTTGTAGTTGTTCAAGTTCCGCCCTTTGCAAGAGGAGTGAGGGTGACGTCTGCCAGCTATAACTATTAAATACATATCGGATAGATTTTCTTTGAACCCTTTCTAGTTTTTCTATGTTGAACGCAGTAAAGGGATCCCATACTACTGCTGCGTATTCTACGATGGTCTAATAAACGTCTTGTATGCTAGAAGTTTTATGTCCGGCGTGGCATTTCCAAGCCTCCTCCTTAGATAACCAAGCTTTTTCATGGCCCTTTTTTCGATGTACTCGACATGGTCATTCCATTTTAAGTCAGATGTGAGTATTATTCCCAAGTATTTATGTGCAGAGACCTCCGATAGAGCATGACCGTCAATGTGGTAAGTAAACAAAAACAGTTGTTTTTTTTCGCGTCACTCTCATTGCGACTGTTCTTTTGTAATTAATTGTCATTTGCCAATTTATACACCATGTGTTCAGTGTGGCTAATGCTGTGTTTAAAGATTCATGATCACTCGGACTGCGAATTTCTTGATATAGTATGCAGTCGTCTGCAAAAAGTTTTATTTTTACAGATTGTCATTAATGAATAACAGGAAAAACAGTGGCCCTAAAATAGAACCCTGTGGAACACCTGATTTCACGCGCGCTGAGTTTGAGTTAACACCATCCACTGTTACACATTGACTTCTCATGGAAAGGTATGCTGCTATCCACGCAAGTGAAGAATCGTTTTTCAAGATTGGTTTGAGTTTAAGCAGTAATTTCCATTGTTTTATGCAACAAGGATGATGTATCGTATCTTGCGCAGCGTGCGTCAAACCCGCCCCCTGAAGATATGGTTGTGCGGCGAGGGTTCTCGTTCTGCTCGGCATATAAAGGCCGCCCAATACGCGCTTGTTCACATCACACTCCCGTGTCATGCATCGCGCGTTCGCCAAACCGATACAGTTCCAGTCCGCGCTAGTCTTGGGAACAAACGAATCACAATAAAGATTAGTCCTGCAGCTTGGCACGCCTACTTTGAATCGGTGGTTCATGCGGGATGAAAAGTATAGTGGGAGTAATGAAAAGTGATTGCTTTAGAGTTTCGTTGGTGACATATATTTTGGGAAAGAGGCATAAACGAGAAATACGACGGCGTAAGGAAAGGTCAGGGAGATCTAATGTTTTCTTCATAAGCGTTACACTGGCAGGACGAGAATAAGTAGAAAGTATAAAACGAACACAGCGATTTTGAATCGATTCGAGGGCTTGTATGAATGATTTGGTGTGTGGATCCCAAACGGAAGAGGCATACTCTAGTTTCGGGCGTACAAGAGTATTACATAGAAGTAGTTTTAGGGACACTGGAGCCAGGAAGAAATTACGGTGAAGGAAAGCAAATGTTCGGTTAGCACTATTAGTGATATGTTCAACGTGCGTTTTCCGTGATAGGTTGTCAGTAATGTATACGCCAAGTTTATTTATAATCAGAGAAGGAAGTTAAAGGTGAGTTATTAAGGAAGTATGTGCATGAAGACTGGTTAGGCGTCCGCGGTATTCTCATTGGTTTGCACTCACCAATATTTAGTTTGATAGACCAGGTGTGACACCAAGTGGAGATGTTATTCAGATCATATTCAAGAGTGGCTGCATCAGAAGGCTTAGATATTTGTCTATATAATACACAATCATCTGCGCAGAGTCTAATTTGTGAATCAATGGAATCAGGAAGGTCGTTAATATAAATTAGGTAAAAGCAAATGTCCTAGTTTGGAGCCTTGGGGAACTCCGGGTGTTACGGGGCATACAGGTGAGTCACAGTCAATAATTGTAACCTACTGGGCACCGCCTTGCAAAAAGCACTGAATCCACTTTATGAGATTAGTATAAAGATTTAGTTTATTAAGCTGAAAAAGTAGTAGTTGATGTGACACAGTATCAAATGCCTTCGCAAAATTCAAGAAAAAAAACAATCCACAAATGTTGAACAATCCAAAATGGAAAACAAATCGTTGGTAAAAACGAGCAGTTGAGCTTCGCAGGCGTGGTGTTTGCGAAAACCATGCTGATTGGTGTGAACAAACACTTCGATTCGTGATGCGACATTCGGCTAGAATATATTATGTGTTCAAGCAGCTTGCATAGAACTGACGTTAATGAAACAGGTCTGTAGATGTGCCGGCTATGCACGTCACCAGATTTATGGACCGGAATCCCCTTTCCCACCTTCCAGTCGTCTGGCAACGTGGTACTCTGTAATGACTACGAAAAGATGTACGACAGTATAATGGATGAATACGCCTGTGTGCTTTTAAAGAACTTGCAGTCATTACCATCGGTACCAGCTGACGATGAAATTTTTGCAACTTGACTAAGTTTAGAAATTCCTACCCAGTCGATAGCAATAGGGTCCATTTGTAAGAGGTAAGGTGCAGAAATAGGAAAGGTTATTGGTGCAACTTGTGAAAAAGATGATGAAAATGTGTTATTGAGTAGGATACAGCACTGTTTATTTGGGACAAATAATCTTCGATCGTTCTTCAAGCGAACTTCATCGGATTCGCGCATGGCGATAACATTACAAAACTTGCGTGCATTTGAAGTAATTAAAGAAGGAAGGGTGGAATGAAAATAATGGTGTTTGGCACCGATGAGGGCACGCTTATACACCGCAGCGGTATGTTGATAATCCAACCTTGCATTGTCAGTGAAAAGCTTCTTGCAGCGGCAGAACATGCGATTTTTCTTGTTTAATAGGCGTTTTAAGGATAGGTTGAACCAGGGCGAACGTCCCTTGTTAGATATTTGTCTCAGCGGAATATATTTATCGATGAGCGCTTTCACTTGCGTCTGAAATAACCGGCAGTTCTCATGCACTGTGCGTTCCCAGAACTGCGGAAAGAACTCAACAAACTTTTCCAAAGCAGTAATAATGGCTTGAAATGGCTTGCGGATTATTTTAGACTGTTTCGAAGTGCGGCGTGAGCGTGATGGCGTAGTAAAGTGCATTGTAAGGTGATCACATAGACCTGGCAGTGGGGTTAGGGAAGAGAGGGAATCGGGATAGTTCGTGAGCACGAGGTCGAGCACATTTGCTCATGAGGGGGTGACGCGAGTTGGTTCTTTTATGAGCTGAGAAAGGTTAAATGTAGAACAGAGATCAGTGAAAGCTAAACACTCGGATGAATTAGTAGTTACAACGGAGTTGGAATCATTCCGCTGAATACAAGTAAAATTGAAATCACCCATAAGAAAAGTTGGCGCTTTAGTGTGTCTAGACAGAACTTTGTTCAGACAATAGTAGAGTTCATGACAGAATGTGGTGGCAGAAAGTGGAAAACAATGACATCGTAATGGTTTAAGGTGATGCATGTACAAAGAAATTCAAGGTCTCATTGGATCGGGACAACGTAAGAATTTATGCCTTGAGAAACGAGAATCTAAATAACGCCCCCTGGTCGGTCACTTCGGTCATGTCTGTACACTGTATAGTTCTTTTCACAAGAAAATAGTTCACATCTCTTGGTTTTACTTGACAACCAAGTCTCGGTTGAAACATTGATATTGTCACCTGTAGTAGTGGGAATAGGGCAAGCGCAGAGGCGCACGAAGAAAGAAGTGCGCGTGCTAACCGCCCCGCTCGATGGTTAGCTCTCGCCGCCATTTTCTCCAGAGCCCAGCTGCTCATAAATAAACGTCGTTAGCCCCCTTTGAAGGCGCGTGGCAAAGTGTTGATGTGCTGGGTACTTCTCACTCATGCCGCAGACTCCTCCTGGGAGCGGAAGCACCAGCCCTGTGTTAGTCGATACTCCCGTCCATCGGACCAGCCGCAGGATCCGGGGACTGCCTCCTGAAGATACTGAAGACACCGCAGTGCTTCAGACTACCCCAACCGGTATGGAACGTTCAGTGACGAATCGGTATACGCTTCAAAATCCACTGGTGCCGAAGTCGTTCCATGGCGACGTCTTCGAAGACGTTGAAGACTGGATGGCCGACTTCGAGCGCGTGGCCGAATGCAACGAATGGGATGACGCGACTAAACGTAAGAATGTCTACTTTTGCCTGGAGGACGGCGCGCGTACATGGTTTCAAAACCGTGAGGAGCAACTGACGTCGTGGCGCGACTTCCGTCGTCAGCTACTAGACACCTACGCCAGTCCCGATCGCCGCGAACGAGCCGAACGAGCAATCCAGGCCCGAGTCCAGCTTCCCAACGAAAGCGTTACTGCGTTCGTCGAAGATATGACGCGCCTCTTCAGACGAGCAGACCCTGGAATGACCGAGGACAAGAAGCTGCGTCACCTGATGCGAGGGGTGAAGGAGCAACTCTTCGCTGGTCTGGTGCGCAATCCTCCCAAGACTGTCGCCGAATTTTTAGCCGAGGCTGTAAGTATGGAAAAGATGCTTCAGCATCGCTCGAACTTTTATGATCGGCAAGTGAATGCGAGTACTGACATTTTGACGGCCATTGGAAACAATAATGACAACCTTCGCGAACTCATCCGCACCGTTGTGCGCGAAGAACTAATGAAGGTTTATGGCACGCCACAAGCCACGGTGAGCTCCATTGCGAGTGTTGTAAAAGATGAAGTGAACCAAGCGCTCCGGTCCAACTTTCCTTTTGCTAACACCGCGCCTGTACCTTCTGTACACCACCGTGCGACCTACGCAGAAGTGTTGAGACAGCCTGCTTCGTCCCCGCCGCTGTTTGTCCAGGCCGCTCATCCGGTTGCACTTCCACCAGCCCCACCGGTGCCGTACATCGAGGAACGACGCACGCCTCCACCGTTTCACCATGCCGCTCCTCCGATTGTGCTTCCGCAGGAGCAACCAGTACATTACGCCGACGATCGACGCATGTCCCCTCGGAAGTCAGATGTTTGGCGCACTCCGGATCGCCGTCCTCTGTGCTTCCACTGTGGTGAGGCAGATCATTTGTACCGCCAGTGCCCATACCGACGCCTTGGGTTGCGGGGCTTTTCCGCCTACTCGCCACCACCCCGACTGGGCCAACGACCTCGGGACATTGAAGATTATCTCGCTCAGCAACGCATGCCACCGCCTACCGGGCG
Source organism: Dermacentor silvarum (assembly GCF_013339745.2). Taxonomy (NCBI): domain Eukaryota; kingdom Metazoa; phylum Arthropoda; class Arachnida; order Ixodida; family Ixodidae; genus Dermacentor; species Dermacentor silvarum. The sequence goes on along the minus strand of NC_051155.1, from coordinate 17,746,355 downwards.
GCAGTCGCGCTCGCCGTCGCCAAGGCGATTTTCTCCATCGCCTCAGCGGTATTCGAGCAGACGGTCGCCAAGTCCCCGCCGGGAAAACTAACTCCAGCGACCTTTGGGGGCGAGGCCGCTGGCAGTCGACGCGCTGAAGACCTCCGATCGACGCGAGTAACGAAGGGTACCGGACCGACATCAACTGCAGCTGAACGGAATGACCGGCTTTCGCTCGACATACCTGTGGTGATTGACGGTTATGCGGTTAGCGCTTTAGTGGATACCGGAGCGGACTATTCTATATTAAGCGGGAAGATGGCGACGTTTCTGAAAAAAGTAATTACACCTTGGCATGGTTCGCAGATTCGTACGGCTGGTGGTCACGTCGTTACTCCACTGGGAACCTGCACGACAAGAGTTCGGATTCGAGGATCGACATTCGTGGCGAGTTGCCTTGTCTTACGAGAATGCTCCCGCGACGTCATTCTCGGAGTTGACTTCCTGCAGGAATACGGCGCTGTTATTGACTTACGGGGAGGTGTAGTCACGTTCTCAGCCGACCAAGCAATCGACACAAACGCCGACAAACGACGTGACGACGCGCTACGTGTTTCCGCCGAAAGTGTTACGCTTCCTCCACGAGCCAGTGTTCTAGTCGAAGTGATGTGCGGTGGATTGCGCGAAGGTGGAGTGGTCGCAGAAAGTAACTTAGCGTATCTACTGACGCAAGGTGTTTGTGCGGCCAGAAGTGTGCTACAGCTTCGTGATGGCCGATCTAAGTTGCTAGTCACCAACTTTAGTAACGAGCATCGACACCTTTTCCGCGGTACTTCCATAGCGTTTGCCGAAGAAATAGAACACGTTGCTGAATGTTTTGCCCCTGAACCAGTGAGGATGGCTGACAAGGCACTGGGCAACGTCGACATTAATTCAGAGTTGTCTCAAGACAAACAGGCAGCACTGCACGCGCTCTTGCTTGAATTCAGGGCATGCTTCGCAAGCTCGTCTAAGGTGCGCCAGACTTCAGTTACAAGGCACAGGATCATCACATGCGACGACGCACGCCCGATACGCCAGCAGCCCTACCGCGTGTCGGCAAAGGAACGCGAAGCGATTCGTACGCAAGTGCAAGAGATGCTTGAAGACGGCGTGATCGAACCTTCCAACAGCTCATGGTCGTCTCCGGTCGTTCTTGTCAAAAAGAAAGACGGAACGCTACGCTTTTGCGTCGACTACCGGAAGCTCAACAACGTAACTAAAAAGGACGTGTACCCACTGCCACGTATCGACGACTCGTTAGATCGACTGCGGCGTGCCCAGTACTCTTCGTCACTCGACTTGAAAAGTGGATACTGGCAGATCGAGGTAGACGAACGAGACCGCGAGAAAACTGCCTTTGTGACTCCCGACGGCCTTTACGAATTTCGAGTGCTCCCTTTCGGTTTGTGTTCAGCCCCAGCTACTTTCCAGCGAATGATGGATACTGTCCTCACTGGATTGAAGTGGCAGACTTGCCTTGTGTATCTTGACGACGTAGTTGTCTTTTCTGAAACATTTGAGCAACATCTTCATCGCCTGCGGCATGTGCTAGAAGCGCTCCGATCGGCTGATCTCACGCTTAAACCAGAAAAGTGCCACTTCGGTTATGAAGAGCTCAAGTTTCTTGGACACGTCGTCAGCGCCAAAGGAGTTCAACCCGATCCCGAAAAACTTGCCGCTGTAGCAGCTTTTCCTCCTCCTGCCGACAAGAAGGCCGTCCGACGCTTCCTGGGCTTGTGTGCGTATTATCGCCGCTTCATTGACAACTTCTCAAAGATTGCGGAACCCCTGACTCGCCTTACCAGGGATGACACGCCATTTACCTGGACGCATGAGCAACAGACGGCCTTCGCTGACCTACGACAACGCATGCAGTCAGCACCCGTCCTGGCACATTTCGACGAAGAGGCTGACACCGAGGTGCATACTGACGCCAGTAACATCGGCCTTGGCGCAGTACTCGTCCAACGTCAAGACGGCATTGAAAGAGTAATTGCTTATGCTAGCCGCTCGCTGTCCCGTGCCGAGGCGAACTACTCTACTACAGAAAAAGAGTGTCTCGCGGTCGTCTGGGCGATCACGAAGTTTCGCCCTTATCTCTACGGCCGCCCCTTCAAAGTGGTGACAGACCACCATGCTCTATGTTGGTTGGCGAACATACGCGATCCTTCAGGACGACTGGCACGGTGGAGCTTGCGGCTACAGGAATTTGACGTCACTATAGTTTATAAGTCTGGCCGCAAGCACGAAGACGCTGACACGTTGTCGCGTGCTCCCGCCGAATCTGTCAGTCGACAGTCAGCGGACGACGACGGCTTCCTGGGCGCCCTCACTACGTCGGACTTGGTCAGATGGCAGCGTGACGACGCTGAAATTCGACCTTTAATCGACCACTTAGAGGGCCGCCAAACAACCATACCACGCCATCTACGTCGCGTCTTGACGTCCTTCTGTCTACGAGACCATGTGCTGTACAAGAAGAACGCCCGCCCGAATGACCGAGCCTACCTCCTAGTAGTCCCCAAAGACTTGCGGGACGATATTCTTTTCGGTTGCCACGACGAGCCTACATCTGGCCACCTCGGCTCCTCACGAACGCTTGCTAGAGTGCGCGAGATGTATTACTGGCCCGGGCTGTCGGCAAGCGTCAAACAGTATGTTAAAGGCTGTCGTGAATGTCAGCGGCGAAAGTCACCACCCCTGAAGCCCGCCGGGTTACTGCAACCCATCGAACCACCTCATAAGCCATTCAACCAAGTCGGCTTGGACATTCTCGGGCCGTTTCCTCTATCAACCGACGGCAACAAGTGGGTGATTGTCGCCACTGACTATTTAACCCGCTATGCTGAGACAGAGGCGCTCCCACGAGCCACGGCTTCTGAGGTAGCGCAGTTCTTCATGTGTCACATTGTCTTGCGCCATGGTGCCCCATCCATTGTTATCACAGACAGAGGAACGGCGTTCACGGCACAGCTCATGGACGAAATTTTTCAACTAAGCAACACCAGGCATCGAAAGACGACCGCTTACCATCCGCAGTCCAACGGCCTTACGGAGCGACTAAACAGGACCATCACAGACATGATCTCTATGTACATCGACGTCCAGCACAAAACATGGGATCGTATCCTGCCTTATGTGACCTTCGCGTATAATACCGCCGTACAAGAAACAACGCGCTTCACACCATTTCGCCTCGTCTACGGCCGCGAAGTACAGACGATGCTGGACGCTATGCTTCCGTGCCACGACTCCGAGCACCTAACTACTGACGCCGAAGAGTTTGCTCAGCGCGCTGAGGAGGCTCGCCAGCTCGCGCGGCTGCACATCGGTGAGCAGCAAGTCTCAGATGCACGGCGCTATAACATCCGTCACCGGCAAGTGCGCTACAGTCCCGGAGACCAAGTGTTGGTGTGGACCCCTGTTCGCCGCCGTGGCCTTTGTGAAAAGTTGCTCAGCCGGTATTTTGGCCCATACAAAGTGCTGCGCCGCATTAGTGACGTGAACTATGAAGTCGTTCCAGACAGTGCGGCGCAAACACGGCGTAGACAACCACCTAGCCCTGACGTCGTTCACGTCGTACGCATGAAGCCCTACGTTGCGCGTTCGTGATTTTTTTACGCTCCCATTTGCACCTCATGCGCTTACCTCTCTCTTTCTAGAGACGTAGAGAACTGTTTCTAGCTACGCTGCTGTAGCTATCACTGTGTTCTGTGCTCGAGCATTTTCATTGAGCGTGTTTTCTTTTTCTGTTTTTTTTTGTTGTTTTTTTCCCTTTCCCACACCACTTCTTGAGCATCGAGGCGATGCTCTTTCCGAGGAAGGGGGGAAATGTCACCTGTAGTAGTGGGAATAGGGCAAGCGCAGAGGCGCACGAAGAAAGAAGTGCGCGTGCTAACCGCCCCGCTCGATGGTTAGCTCTCGCCGCCATTTTCTCCAGAGCCCAGCTGCTCATAAATAAACGTCGTTAGCCCCCTTTGAAGGCGCGTGGCAATATCAGCTACGCGCGTGTCCATTAAACATGATAAAGTATCACGCTTCTTTAATATGCTTCTGATGTTCGCAAGAAGGAATGAATAGTCGCCGATGGGCTTCGCCTGAACGGCCGCTGATTTCTATGTCAGAGTGCTATGAAGGTGTGACACAGAGGTAGTTGTAGCATTATCGCAGGCATGTGCCTGAGGAAAACCAGCAACGCTTTCCGGATATGAAGAAGATACGTGGTTACCGGATGCAAATGTGCTAGGGGAATCTATATCACAGACGTTATCAGTTTCTTTGCAGCAGACGTATTTATATATAATCAATTATATCTTAGGTTGTAGGTTTGAGCCTTGGCGAAATCTATAAGCTTTTTACGTATCTGCCTCTGTGCTTTACAAAAGTCATCCTGTAGAGTGACTCCCGTATTTTTAAATGCGAAGCATTTCTTGGCGAACATTCCCTACTTTGACCGTATCTATCTATCTACTGCTTACGACTTTGTTCTATCATGGTCGTTTCGTTAACTTGGTATGTACCAAAGTTGGCATACTATGACAATATATGCCGAACATAAATGATATGTCATGACATGAATATCATGACATGCGTGTAATGTAGGTCATGAAACAGCCGACTACGTCTGCTCTCATGGTCGTTTCGTTAACTTGGTAGGTACCAAAATTGATATATTATGGCAGGAGTGTATGACGAACATAAGTCATAGGTCATGAAAAACATGTCATGACATGCGTGTCACGTAGGTCATGACAATGACCCAGCGAAAAAGTTTAACATTTAAAAACCACTCAAATGGGTTTGGACGTGGTACTAAGTGAAGGAAGCACTACAGGATGCTGGTAGAAGTAATAGTCATGAGCATGACTCAGCAAAAATGAGTGACTCAGCGAAAAAAGTATAGCACTCAGAAACCACTGAAATAGGTTCGGACGTGGGTACTAAGTGAAGGAACCACTGCAGCATGCTGGTAGAGGTAATAGTCATGAGCATGGCTCAGCAAAAATGACAATGACTCAGCGAAGAAATATTAACACTCAAAAATCAATGAAATGGGTTCGGACGTGGGCACTAAGCGAAGGGAACACTAAAGGACGATGGTAGAACTCATAGTCATGAGCATTACTCAGCAAAAATAACAATGACTCAGCGAAAAAAATATTAACACTCAAAAGCCACTGAAATGGGTTCGGACGTGGGCACTAAGTGAAGGGAACACTAAAGGACGATGGTAGAAGTAATAGTCAATGGCATGACTCAGAAAAATGACAATGACTTAGCGAAAAAATATTAACACTCAAAAAACCACTGGAATGGGTTCAGACATGGGCACTAAGTGAAGGAAACACTAAAGGATGGTGGTAGAATTCGTAGTCATGAGCATGACTCAGCGGAAAGAGATTAACAGCTAAAAACGACTGGAATGGGTTCGGACGTCGGTACAAGTGAAGGAAACACTAAAGGATGATGGTAGAAGTCATAGTCATGAGCATGACTAAAAAAACGTCAATGACTCAGCGAAAAATCATTAACACTGAAAAACACTGAAATAGGTTCGGACGTGGGTACTAAGTGAAGTAAACACTACAGGATGTTGGTAGAAGTCATAGTCACGAGTATGACTAAGACTTTCACCTTAAGGTCTCTTAGGTGTAGCTAAAGGGACTCCTGAGGACTCATGACATGAATGTCGTGACATGCGTGTCATGTAGGTCATGAAAGAGCCGCCTCTGTCTTGCTGCTCTCATGGTCGTTTCGTTAAATTGGTAGACTTCCCGCACACTGTTTCGCATAACATCGATTCCCACAGGGCGTGGGATCTGCCGGCATTTTTTTAGTTTAGACCAGTGTTCTAAAACACTCTTGTGTTAAACGAAGCAAACTTCACAACTATAGGACGATTTCTGCCGGTGACAACAGAGACAAGTCTTGTGCTCGTAAAATTACGTCCACAGGAAGTTCTAAAGATAGATAATCTGCAAGAACGGTGCCCACGGCTTCTTCAGTCTGAGCCCATGATTCTGAAGAATTGTTTTTCCGTCCATACATAAATAAGTTTTCACGGCGCGAACAATCCTCAAAGTCGTCAAGCCGTGCTTGCAGTGCAGCGTTTTCACTTCGCACTATATTAGCAGCAACGCGGTGAACTGAGGTCCCATCCACATTCCGAGTGCTTTTTAAAGCGCTTACTTTCCCTTAGACAGTTGTTATCTCGTAGTCATGTCAGACACTTGTTCTTCCAACAGTTTCTGACTAGCAATTTACATCGTGAAGTAAAAACATCACTTCAGCGTGTCGCGCTTCCATCGTACTCGTGAGAGCATTTATGGCAGCCAGTACTTCAGCGTTGCCTTTGTTTACTCCATCTGGACCAGGGTCTTGCTCCACGCCACCGGGCAATAGCAACATCTTCAATACATGAAAGCAATCAGCAACCCAATGTTGCAAAACATGTGGGCGTGGGACGAGCAGCAAGCAGCTAATATTGGAGCGTTTAGAATGCAAGGAATATCAAGTACCAACCTGGGTAAAGAAGGCAGTATTTCAGCGCTTAGAAAGCATGAAATTGGTTCGATGTGTGTGTGTTAGTACCTCTCCTTTGTACCTTTCCTTCGTACCTGTGTGTTCGTACCTCTCCTTCATTGTCCTCGTCCTTACTAAGCGCTGAAATACTGCCGTCATGATGAACCAACAAGCCCATTTTGCCACTGGGTAAAGAAGCAAGATGTCTTATTTTTGGTATAAGCGCGAAGGAGACACGGACGGTAGCAGAAGAAGACAGGCCAAGCGCTAACTCACAAATAAATATTTATTGGCGAGAACAAACCTTTATAAGTGCTTGTTTGCTACGGTTATTGCGATCACTTATATATGTTTGTTCTCTCCAACACCACTCCTTCTGCTCTCGCCCTAACGAGTGCACCACGGTACGCCGCGTACGCATGCACACACAGATAGAATAGCACCAACCACACTTCGTACAATAAAGTTTATTCTCTCTCTCTCTCTCTCCAACAAAGATTTAGTTGTGATTTAACGCTTGTCCGGTCTTCTTCTGCTACCGTGCGTGTCTTCTTCGTGCTTATACCAAGAATATGTTACCGTGCCATCTCGCCCAACTATCCATCCTTTTGAAGCAACATGTCTTTAGCATCGTCTGCATTCTTGCTAGTCGCCAACGCCCACTGAAAGGCGCGTACGATGACCGGTCGCATAAATACAGCACGTCCGGTGATGTCCTCGGTGATGTGGTTGACCAGGGCAGACTTTCACTGGTGCTGTTTCCAGGCGGAACATAGTAAGAAGAACTGGATACCTTCTTGAAATCGCGCGCAGCGGGACCGCACAACAGAAAGGAAGACGAACACAGGCGCAATGTTTGTCTTCCTTTCGTGTTCGTTCTGTTGTGCCGTCCCGTTGCGTGCTATTTTAAGATGGTTCTCATGCCAAAATATCAACTGGCCCAACATTCAACTCTTTTAAATAACTGCTGAGTCATCTGCTGCCGTCAGCAGAACGATGCGGGCGATAGCATTCATCTGATGTGCCACGATAGCAGGTTTATCACTCAAGGCAGCGGGCCAGGTCCAGGTGAAAGCCAGAAACTGGGTAAAGAAGAAACATGTCTTTAGCAGCCTCTGCATTCTTGCTGCCCGCCAACGCCCACTTCGCATTTTGATTTCACCTAGAAGTAATCGCCGCCTCACCGAGAAAGTTAGCTCAAGGTTTAGAACTGTGATATCTGCCCCAGGCTATGTTTAATCATTTTGTGCAGCTAGTAAACAACTAGCATCACGAGGCATATATGCACATGTCTCTTGGTAAACGGAGCTCTTGGTAATCGGAACAGATTTCTTCGTTTTCTTGAGGTTCGGTTTCACGAGATTATACTGTAAATCGTTGCTGGGCGGCAAGACTCACTCGCCAAGCATCTCAAAGCACTAACTTGCACGAGGGAAGCTGGTGCTATTCTATCTGTGTGTGCATGCGTACGCGGCGTACCGTGGTGCACTCGTTAGGGCGAGAGCAGAAGGAGTGGCCCCAGGAGAACGGCTAATTTGCAGAGTATTTCAGCTAACTTGTACCAAGTTTAAACAATCCATGCATACGCTATACGAGAATGTAACCGAGCTAATATTGTGTGCGGTCTTTTTGAGCAACTCGAAGTAGTTTTTGATTATTATGAGCTCAGATAATTATTGACAATAATTACTGAACCAACATTTAAAGTGCTGATTTAAACGCGAGATTATCAATACAGAAGTTGTAGAGCTTATTGATAAATATACAGGTAATTTCTTTCATAGCTGCTGTAGCCTCAGTCTTTCTGTGCTGCAATGAAACCGCGAGAGATAAGAAAATGTACCACGTGACCAGGCGCTTGCACTCAGCGACATTAGTACCCACAAACATTTTACCAACGAATGATCGCTGCTGCATGCAGACGGAATGCGCGAATATACCGCAAGAAAACGCGAGACGCGATGACCACAAATAATGAAATTCTGGCGTTTTGCCTGCCAAAATCTCGATTTGGTTGAGGCAAGTCGTAGCGACCGACTCCGGAATTACTTTTCATCACCTCGGCCTTCGTAACGCACCCTATGCCTATGTGCTTCTCTGAAGCCCCCCCCCCCCCCCCCCCCATCTCCATACGCCATCAAAATTTCCTCGCCCTTTACGCGATCGGTCAACCGCGAAAAGGCTGACAGATTCACGCATTTGCATGTTCTATATGCCGCATATGTCAAGGCTTCATTTGCTTCACGGCTTCAAGAGACAAGATCTCTGCGCATAAGCGGAAGCCTAGACCATTATGTTGAAGCTATCTTCGTTGCTTAAACGGACCGACAACCGATTTGCAAGCACCGCACTTTTCTTGACGTTGTGAAATGCCTACTGTCAGAATTGGCTAAAACTTAGATGAGCCCATGGCAATGTTTTAATCCGATTTTTGATCTTCGAAATCTCTGCTTCATGCTATGTATGGACGGCGACAACAGTGATTACTGATATCGATGGCGACAGCCCTAAACAAAACTGAGCAAATCAAAGCAAGTGCACATCACGCTGCAGAATGCCCATTTTACAGTCGAAGTCACTGCGACAAAAGGACGACAACGGAATGACCACGACGCCCGAGGACGATAGATGAAGACGATGCAATCATGCCAATGATATGACGACGGAATGACATTGGATTGGATTGGAGCAAACTTTATTTGCGCCTGCAGTTGGGCGCACGTGCGCCCCGACGAGGGGCCTACGTCGTCTACGAGGTTGCCGTTACTCGGCGCGGGTCTCCGCTCGCCATTGCCGGCTTGCTGGGTCCCTGCCTTTCGATCACCCCGTGGACCTGCAGGACAGCCCAGAGCTGTTGGTCTTGGTCGAAGCTCTTCGCGGCTGTCTCGAGCCGCGGCGGGATCATTCTTGATCTTGGTTCCTCTGGATTTTTGATGCAGTCATACAAGATGTGCGTGTCATCTGCCGTCTCCCTCCGGCAGACACTACACATATTGGTCGGGTATGTCTCGGGTGGGGTACATGTGATGCATCAGTCTCGGGCTCGGTAGCGATCCGGTCTGGAGCTGTCTCAGTAGTACCGGTTCCGCTCGACTCAGCCTCGGGTGCGGGGGTGCTATAGTCCTGCGAGCCAGGCGGTAGGCCTTCCTGATGGCGTTGTAGTTCGTCATGCGGTCCTTGGCTCCGAAATGCGTCGGACGGTCTGTCGCCGGGGCGCGGTTGGTTAGCGCTCGCGCCGCGGCGTGTGCCGTCTCGTAGTGGTTCTCATTGCGCTCCGACGCGTCGCTCGCGTGCGCCGAGAACTACTTGATTCTTACTTTTCTGTCTTGCAGTATGGCCGCTCGCAGTACGCGCTCGCCCTCCCTACAGATTTGGCCTTTGGCGAAGTTTCGCACCGCCTGTCTCGAATCACTCAGCACCGTGTGGCAGTCGCCGATGGCCAAGGCGATGGCCACATCCTCCGCTTGTTCCGCTACGGTGCTTCTCACCCTCGCTGCCGTCCTCGTGGCGCCGGTCGACGCCTCCATGTCGACCGCTGTGAAGGCGTTCTGTTGGTATTCTGCCGCGTCCACGTACCGCACGTACTATTCGTTGGCGTGCAGGTCGATGAGAGCCTTGGCCCTCGCCGCTCGTCTTCCCTTGTTGATCTCAGGATTCATGTTCTTGGGTATGGGGTCGATTCTGGTTCAGAATGTTCCTCCTGGCTTTGGTCGGGGATGGAATGGCAGCGATAGTATAACAGGCAAGGCCGTGCAAAGGCCGTGCGCTAAAAAGCGTTGATAAATATGATGGCTCTAACCTGTGCTTGAATTCAATATTCTGGTGGCTGCGCTTTCGCTATCGATATTTAATAGCAAATTCAGCTTCCGCTTCCTCCTAGCTTGCTTGATTCTAAATTGTTATTATTGATCGTCCACCCAATGTCGGAGCTTGTTCGGCAATTCTGGCGTTCGCAGGCTTGAAAAGAAGCATCTGCCTAAAAACGACACTATTGTCCTGTCTGATGCAGATAAGACGTCAGGCGCCAGATAGCACAACTCCGGCTTGTTCGTAATCATTCGAAACCATTAAATGTCCCATTACGCGAGAATCTGTCGGCGTCCGCGTGACCAAAAAAAGTCGCAGTTTAGGCCGAAAAGCGAAGAATCGATTGCTATAGGAAACTAGTGCACATCTATACAAAGTAAGGATAGTAGTTTTTTCAGCCGTATAAACTTGTAAACATAGGCACACTGACTAAATTCATAAGCATGGTGCCACGCACAAACGCACAAGCGCGGAAAATCGATAAGCGCGGAAACTCGATGTCAAAAAAAATGTCACAGTTTCGCCCTAAGGGCGAAGCAATGAATGCGATAGCAACACAGCAATGTCATACGAAGTAAGGTGAGCGGCTTTGGTAACAATATGAATTGTAGTAAACATGAGCTGATTAAGTAAGCAGGTGTGCTGCGGCGTAAGTAGACCGACATGAAGAGAGACTCGATGACCACGAGAAGGCGCGTGTGAAACGGTGGTGTTGATGAGAAGCGCTTCCCGTGGGCAGCGCGCGTGCGAAGGGACACACCTGTAGCGCTGCACTGCCGATCCGGGCAGCATTACATGTGTAGCGTGCGTTGGAAAATGTGACCCGACTATTACTAACTGAAGCAACAAGCGTGGTGTGAGCGCGCACAAACAAACATGAAGAGATCACACTGAATGACTGCAGACAACGACTGTCAAAACGCTGGCAGGAAGCATACGCCGGTGCGGGCGAAGGTACGTGCGGTCTATCGCTTCAACAGGAACTGAGCCGCGAATGCACGGCTCATAAAGGTCAGAGCCGTGTGGAGATAAGAGACGGTGCGGCGAGCGACGAGCGCGGTTGTTGGCAGAAGAAAAGTGCGCCCCCCCCCCCCCCCCCCCCGCTTCCTCCGGCGCTGGCTTCCCGCTTCCTTGCTTGCGCGCGGGAGAGATAAGAGACCGTGCGGCCGAGCGACGAGCGCGGTTGTTGGCACAGTAGAAGTGCCCCCCCCTCCCTCCGGCGCTGGCTTCCCGCTTCGTTGCTTGCGCGTGGGGGATTAAGTGCGTTCGCTCTCCGTGATAGCGTGCGTCCCAGCACGCTTGCGCTCGGGCATACGGCGCGCGGTGAAGATTTTATCTATACGGAACCTCACGGCGACGGCGACGGCGACGGCGACGGCTACGGCGACGGCGACGGCGACGGCGACGCCGACGGCAGAAATCCGGTTGAAGTGTCCATATAATTGCTATCGCAATAAAATTGTAGGACGCTTAAGCTTTGCCATTAAAAGTAGAACACGACAGCGTTATCGGGACCCGTTCGAATCGCATCGTTCGCATCCGGCAAGTAGGCTTCATTCACTGCAACACAGAGTATGGGAAAGCCAGCTTACAAAGACCAAGCTTACACCGATGCTTTTAAAGTCGGCTTCACTTTTAAACAGAAATGCATTGTTGGGAAGGCGTTTTCCAGGGGCAATATAAGTTGTCTTATATTAAAATGTGAAGGCCCTAGGACCTTTTTTATTATTTTATTAATTGTTTGCTATTGCCCCGACGCGCGCGCGTGTCCAAAACGTATTTGCAGGTCAAGTCCCAATTTGACTTGCCGAGGATGCCAGCAACATCTGGATAAGTTTTTCGCAAGTAGGCTCTCCGAGTGAGCCGGTGTTGTTATGGTAGAAACGCTGGCAAAACAGGTTTGTATTTGAGTTCCTCGTAACAGAATTGTTTTTTCGCACATTCAAATAGCAGTCCGACGCCACCATGTCTGTAGGTTGTGCTTAAGTTATACTTTACCATTTTTCTGACGAATTTCACGATGAGAAATTCAATTTTTTTCACTAACACCTTTCACCACCACGAAGGGCCTGCGCGGTCATGGTGGTTCGGAATGATTTTCTCCGACACTAAAACCTTGCGTCACGCGGAGGGCCTGCGCCGTCGGGGTGGTTGCGGATGATTTTCTCCGCCACAGACGCTGACATACATGCCGACGCCGGATTTTAAGCGACACGGGGCCCTTAGCGCTATCGCGTTAAAACGCTGGAGTTAGTCAGTGCGGCGGCACCAGAGAGCGAGATGAGCCTCCTGCTGGGGCTCGCATCAACCCGATCTTAGCCGCCGCGAAAACGCAGGGAGGGCCGACTTTGCCCTCGCCGCAGGTGGCTTTCAAGATACTGACGCCCGGGCGGGCGCTCGCGGCGCAGAACGCCCCCCTCCTCTCTTCCCCTCTATTGCACTGTTGTCGCTATATATGCACCAGCTCTCGCATTTTTCTTTGCCTCGTGGAGACACAAATCTCTTGCTGTTTCTGATAAGCAGAATCGATTGAAAAACACATTAGTTCATCATCATCAGCCTATTTTATGTCCCCTGCAGGACGAAGGTCTCTCCCTGCGATCTCCAATTACCCCTGTCTTGCGCAAGCGTATTCCAATTTGCGCCTGCAAATGTCCTTACGTCATCATCCCATCTGGTTTTCTGCCGACCTCGACTGCGCTTTCCTTGGTATCCATTCTGTAACCCTAATGGTCCACCGGTTATCCATCCTACGCATTACATGGCCTGCCCAGCTCCATTTCTTCCGCTAAATGTCAACTAGAATATCGGCTATCCCCGTTTGTTCCCTGATCCACACCGCTCTCTTCCTGTCTCTTAACGTTAGTCCTAAGATTTTTCGTTCCATCGCTCTTTGTGCGGTCCTTAACTTGTTCTCGAGCTTCTTTGTTAACCTCCAAGTTTCTGCCCCATATGTTAGCACCGGTAGAATGCAATGATTGTACACTTTTCTTTTCAACGACAGTGGTAAGCTCCCAGTCAGGATTTGGCAATGCCTGCCGTATGCAATCCAACTGAATTTTATTCTTCTGTAAATTTATTTCTCGTGATCAGGGTCCCCTGTGAGTAATCGACCTAGATAAACATACTCCTTTACAGACTCTAGACTGGCGATCCTGAATTCTTGTTCCCTTGCCAGGCTATTGAACATTATCTTTGTGTTCTGCATATTAATCTTCAACCCCACTCCTACACTTTCTCGGTTAAGGTCCTCAGTCATTTGCGGTAATTCTTCTTCAATGTTGCTGAATAGGACAATGTCATCTGCAAATCGGCGGTTGCTGAGATATTCGCCGTTGATCCTCACTCCTAAGCTTTGCCAGTCTACAGACTTGAATACTTCTAGGCATGCAGTGAATATCATTGTAGAGATTCTGTCTCCTTGCCTGACCCCTATCTTGATAGGTAACTTTCTACTTTTCTTGTGGTGAACCAAGGTAGCTGTCGAATCCATGTTTGATAAGATATTCACGTATGTCTCCTGTACTCCTTGATTACGCAATGCCTCTATGACTGCTGGTATCTCTCCCGAATCAAATGCCTTTTCATAATCTATGAAAGCCATATAGAGAGGTTGATTGTACTCTTCATATTTCTCGATTACCTGATTGATGACCTGATTGATTACCTGATTGAGGAAACAGGCCAACCTAGAGGCAGTAGGGGTAAAAGCAGTCCAATTAGGGCTGGTGCTCGCAAACAAATATGCAGCTTTAGAACAGGAAGATAAAGATAACATAGTGGTAATGAATGAAACCGTAACTAGGTTGATCTCAGGAGCAGCAATTGAAGTGGGAGGTAAGGCACCAAGGCAACCAGTAGGTAAGCTCTCCCAAGAAACAAAGGACCAAATAAAGAAACGACAAAACATGACAATGTCCGACTCAAGAGATCAGATAGAATTCGCAGAACTGTCAAAACTGATCAACAAGAAGAAAGTAAGAGATATTCGAAATTATAGCGTGGGGAAGATTGAGGAAGCCGTAAAATATGGACGCAGCAATAAATGAGAAGAAAGCTTGGCATAGGACAAGGCAAGATGCATGCACTGAAAGATAAGCATGGTAATATCACCAGCAATTTCGATGACATAGTAAAAGCAGCGGAAGAATTCTATACTGACCGGTACAGTGCCCAAAACAGCCAAGCTACTTTCATTCGAAATAGTGATGAACCGGATAGAGACGCTCCTTCTATAACTAGCGATGAAGTTAGAAGGGCCTTGAAAGACATGACCAGGGGAAAAACACATTAGTTACTTGGCAGTAAAATTCTAACAACGTAACGTACCCATCGTTATTGATTTGTCAAGCAGTGCAGTACTCATTGCCTTAAATTAACACTTCATTCTCTTGCCGTTCTTTCGCAGGACCACGAGCAGTTCTCTCGTAAGATGCTCGCTCGTACTGATGTCCTCGTTTGCATTGGAATCGGTTGCCTGCTGCTGTTGCTGCTCTGCTTCGGAGCCGTCGCTTTCACCTGGATCAGGCGCGGCTCACCTTTCGGTTACAACGTAGTCGAGCTTCCTACCGTCTGCGCGTCAGACGGCTGCAGCCGCCACGCCCGCCTCATCGCGGCCAAGGTGAACGCGAGCATGGATCCGTGCGAAGATTTCGAAGCTTTCGCCTGCTCACGGTGGACTGCGGCAACGGAACACTACGACTACGCCTCGGCCGTCACTTCGGCGCTCGCAGGAGACTGGTTTGATGACTTCCGTGCGTCCATGATGGCTGGTGCACTGCAGATTCCCACAGGTCGGAGGGTTATTGCAGCCTTGGACTCGTGCACCACTGAAAGCACTTCCAAAGGCTTCGCCGAAGGCCTTACGGTTCTCAAGGGCTTCATGAGCAGGCTAAGAATATCCTGGCCGGAAGAATCGTTTTCGGAGGCGAATCCTTTGGGCGTGCTTCTCGACATGGCATACAACTGGCGTTTGGGGCTCTGGTTCGATGCTGCATCCCTCCACAAGAGCATGAACAATGGAGAATGCCGACACGTTATACTGCTTTCACCGGGAACTTTCGTGATATTCTGGTACCCATACCAGAGAAGTGTCAGTGCCCTAGACTACGAGGACTACTGGAACCATTTCTACAGAACAATGGAGCCTGATAGACCTCAACTGACTGCCGAGGAAATAGCCCGAATCGCGTCCGTGGAGACTGGCGTCTTTACTGAACTGACTGCGGTTACGAATTCAACCCTGCAGGAACCGGCAGAAGTTTCCCTCGCTGACATGGAACGATTTACAAACACCGTGTCATCGAATCAGTGGATCGTGGAATTGAACAAGGCAATAAGGCCGGACGATCCATTCACAGCAGCAAGCACGCTAGTTGTCTCCGACGTGGGGCTGCTGCGTACAATTGGTAACCTCTTTTCGCGGTACACCAGGAGAGAAATTCTGCGGCACATCTCATGGTTTTTTATTCAAGTGTTCGCCGGCCTCGCCGACCGACGCCTGCTAGTTTCTAAGGTTGGGCACGAAGGAAGGGCCTGGCTGTACAGGCACATATTCTGCGCCACGGAAGTGGAGGCGGCTTTCAAAGCACTGGTCGTAGCGCTTTACGTCGTGCCTCGTTTTTCCAAACCCCTTCGGCAAGAAATCAGTGACCAGCTCTCCGAAGTCGTCACCAGCGCTATTCGCCTACTTTCCAATGTGTCCTGGGCTGACGAATTGTCGAAGCGGGCAGCCGTCCGTAAATTGCAGTCTGTCAAGACGCTTTTGTGGCTGCCGGACAGCTTGCTGACAGAGGCCGCTCTCTCTAAGATGTACAGCAACTTTTCCCTGAACGAGAGCTCCTTCATTTCGTACTTTTTAAACGCGTACGAGAACTCGCGCATACTGATAAAGCGGGACACGTACGCCGAGGCACTCTCGCTGCCACTGAACTTCGTGCTGCCTTTCGTGAACTACGACTACATAGCAAACACTGTGTCAATCGCCATGGCTGCGCTGTCCGCGCCTCTATACTCGGCGAACGCTACTGCCGCCATGTTTTACGGGGGCCTGGGCTTCTCCTACGCCATGGCCGTTGTGCGTGCCCTCGACGACACCGGCATCAGGGTAGATCCGGAGGGCCGTGTCCTCAACTCCGAAGTTCCGTGGGTCTCCGTCCAGTGGAAAGATGCCGTGGCTAACAAGACTTCTTGCCTGGGAGAGCAATCACCGACTCTCTTTCCGGAAATTCCCGCCGTAGAAGTAGCGTACGCGGCGTTCCAATCCGCCCTGGCCCAAATGGATCGTCCTCTGCGCCTCGCAACCGAGTTCACGGAAGAGCAGGTACGGTGCGATGTAAAACCCTTCATTTCGGGCTTGACTTCATAGTGTTACATGCAAAAGCTTTTCGAGGTGACCTGACGGCAACTTAGATTACCAAATTTATTACCAATATATTTGTAAAAGCATCAACGCTATAGCAGTAGGTAATATAACGGTATCTTAGTGGTGTGTGTACGGTTACAATTTGAAAGGAAGAGTCTTGACGTCTCAGCCACGGTACAAAGAAATAACAATGCAGTAGTTTGGTGCAACAAGGGTGGCGTCTTTAGCAGCGAAACGACACTTTAATTCCCATTGGCTACGACGCAAAGTCACGTGTGCGCCTCGACTGAGCAGAGCTGGCCAAAGGAACACCGGCAGGTTTAGCATGACGGGTGAGGGCATCACCGCGACTCCAGGTCACCCTCGTTCCCTTTCGCCTGTGTTATCCGCGCAAGTTCTCTTGCATTGTACATTCGCCTCGGTAATCGGTATATATACGTATTGTATTAAAAACAAAGCAAATTTGGAAAAGAAGCTACGACCCCACGATCCGAAGCCTAATGTCTTACCCACAGCAATAAACCAGCGCCACAAGATCTTAGGCCATTACACACTGCTTTATGACACCATGTTACTTGACACGAAATTTCCATTGCCAAGCCCGGTGTGACGAAATCGGTAATGCCAAAATTTACTGCGGCTTATTCGGGAGCGTATCCATTAGATTATTTATCAGTCGGGCAAGGTAGCATGACGCCACGGATCGAAGTGCAGAGACCTTGTGCTATCTAGGAGGCGTTGGCCAAGCGTCTCAGCACACGCGCTTGCCCGCGAGGAGTTCATTACCCAAAGGAACACTCAGCGGCGTTCAAATTTACATTTATGCTTTTGCATTCAAAACTCATAATAACAGCTTAGGTGTCCTCGAATTGTTTGGCACCACTTGCAGTAAGCCAGCAGCCTTGCCTTTTGCACTGCACGTCCAGCGTTGTCGAACAGTATGCAAGCTTTATTTCTTTTTTTTGTTTCTCTAGCGGTAATTATATTATATAGCCAACGACAAGCAGGGCAGCAATGTCTTCTTACGATCTTTTTTGTACCATTGCCCTGTAAACTCACTTACGTTCGTGTACGCCATGCGTGTTTGATCTGCTGATCAATAACGATAACCGACCGTTCAGCTACTTACTTTTTTATTACAGCCTTGGAAATAGTAAAATATCCTAAATGGCCCTATCCAGGCTTCAGCATTCAAAGAAACCTGAGTGCGTTTATCAAGTAAAGACAATCGCGTCTACAACCTGTTGCATTTCATTATTGCGACAACAGATAGTCTCCTCGATCGCAATACCTGTATACGTGTATCAGGCATAAGACGCCACACGTCCTGCCTGCACCTCGCTAATTCTCAGCAGTAGCTCGAACGGCACGAGGGTTTAGGGGAAGCACACAGCACCAGAAACCGCGGCAGTCTGTATTTCGAGCACCCCCAACGAAAAATCAAGAGCAAGAATGAGAAGGCAGGGCTCGTGAAATGTTACATGGGCTGTTGTCTCTGCTGTGGGGAGGAATGACACTAACGCCAATGGTCGAGACAGTGTGAGAGAGTCCGTGATGCGGGGAAAGTATGTCGAGCTTTCGCACCTTCTGCTCGCTATAAGTTTTATCCTTCTACATATAAAATATTACTGAACAAGAACGTGGCAGAGCAGTAGTTCTTCGGAAGCCCGCAAGCTGGAGCAAGGTTCATGAAAGAGTAAATTTACGACCACCTGACTAGATTCGTGCTGCAAGTAGGGTGGAGGTTAATTGCCCTTTCATGAACCTTGCTCAAACTTGTCGGCTTGCAAGTAGACCTGTGTGTTGCCGCGCGCTTCAACGCGAACTAAGCGGCGAGAACATGGCGCACACGAATCTAGACTCTGTGCCCATCGCATATCGAGTTCTAGATAGCAGCCGGAATGGAGGCCTCCACCGTCCCCTCCCCGGTGCCTTGAGCGCGATAAAAGACGGTGCGCTTCCTCCTCGCCTTCCGCCCTTGTAGGCGCGTGATCTAGCCACCACGCTCCGCTAACCATGGCAAGCTTTCACTCGCATCCACAGCATACGGCGCGCGACCCCGATGTTATCGCACTTGGAACTTATATGTAACATTACGGTGACGCCGATGGCGGAAATGCATCTGGAGTGCACCTGTAATTGCCATCGCAATAAAAATGGCGTCGTGTGCCACTGCGGTGGTATCGTGCCAAAGGGCATCGAGCTGGCTGACTCTCATCCACAGAGATCGGCGGAGAGCTATTTGACGGGCGCGTTGAGTGCGAGAAACGTTCACGCGGCGTGCGCATATCGCGTCCCGCACATGACAACCCAACTATAGGGTTGTTTCACCCCTCTACAGCTGTCGGTATCATCCCTATCACTTGTAACGGCGGTTAACAGTAAAAAACCACTCGCAAATCGTCGGTTCATTGTAGAAATGGAACAGACAGAATTTCACAAAAAATTATTAAGGCACATGTCCATGTTGTCGGTGTCCTTGGCGGCGACCTTGGCGAAACTGCGCCGTGATGAAAAATGGTCCAGCCGCAAAGAGTATAAAACACGTAAATAAATGTTCGGATTGACATCACATTTCTCAGGGAGGTTTCTGTAAATAATTTAGCTTAATTTTGGTCTGGATGGGAATTGAAGCCGGGCATCCGGGGTGCTAGACGAGCATGCTTCCCTGAAGCCATGGCTGCTCTAAGGTTCTGGCTTAATTAAGGTGTGCCTATGCGTGCCTGATTGCACACGTCGCGTCGCAGCCATCTCGCTGACTATTGCGTGCGTCATTAGGCGGCGCACGTGACGGATGCCCTAAAAAAACGCGTAGATGCTTCTGTTCGTAAAAAAAAATCACGTGGCCACAGAGACGCGCTCGTGCCACTGCTCGCGCGTTCGTCGTCGTCTTCCACAGCTGGCTACGGTGCCGCTCATCATGCCAGCGTTCAGATAATGCACCTCCCTCTGCGAAGGCGCCGACGGCACTGGCCCACTACCAGTAGGCACGACGTAGTAGTAGTAGTAGTAGTAGTAGTAGTAGTAGTAGTAGTAGTAGTAGTAGTAGAAGTAGTAGTAGAAGTAGTAGTAGTGATAGTGGTAAGGGTGTTGGTGGTGGCGGCGGCAGCGGCAGCGGCAACAGGAGGAGGAGGATGGCCGCCCAGATTCGCCACTGCGGTTGAAGCGCGTACCTCTGGGTCTGCGCGAGGAGGATGTCGAAGGCAGGGGGATCCCGAATTGCGGAAAGGAGAAGCGGAAAAACGACGGGTACGACGAGCGGAAGAAGCCGAGCGACGACGCATGCAACGAGCAGGAGAGGCCGAGACAAGAAAGCAAGAAAACAGGGCTGGGGAAGCATGCAGGCCGAGCTATGTGTCTTGATATGTTCGCGTCCTTTACGAACCGATACCGCAAGGCCTTCGTGGAGAGTGCGTTCGGTAGTGCGTGTAGTGTGTCTGGCCGATTGTGGTTGCCGAACGATTTGACTCTAGTGCAAGTACGGTGCTGTATGCTGCTCAGTGAACATTTGCCGTTGGCAAACGTGGCAGCGTTTTGCGTTTGACGTGCGTGTGCAGCCCCGCTCAGACAGCAAGTTCCCCAATTACTCGAAGACCAACGGATATGTGTACCCACCCATGCCGGCTGACTTGCCGCCGCTTAATGTGGTCAGCGAGCTCTTGATTTCACCGCATGTTCCGTTTATGCATATTCGGCGCTGGCTTCACACGTCCGGCCAATTCTCCATCACCGGACCTATAATAAACGTGCCAATCGAAGTGCCATAAACCGTCGCGAAGCTGCCGAATACGCTCGCAAGCGACAAAGCGATCCACGTGCATTTCAAGTGTACAATGTTATATAAGACGAGCTACCTGCAAGGTATCATTAAAAAATTGCCCGCCAATCCACCCGTGAAGGTGGTTGGAAAGCGAAGCTTTTTACGCCACCCTCACGGTGACTGCGGCGCAGTTGATATTTCACACACTACAACGTAACTTTAACCATGGCCTTTATTATTATTTACTTCACAACAATGTTCACTACTGCTTTATGATCGGTGTGATATACACTACTAGACTACCCCATAGTGGGGTAGTCTAGAAAATGAACCGAAGCAGTTACTAGGCTGGAAGGGTTTCGAATGACGTCAACCCTCTTTCAAGCAGCTGCATAAGCTTTGCAACAGTTGCAATCTAATCTTACGGACCGCGCCGAGCCTGTTTCCGTTGTTTGCCCGCAGCCCTTATCATCCATCATGTTGGCTCATCACTTTGAAGCTTGTTTTTGTGGTTTTTCTTGAGAAAACGAGTGCTTAGTTGTACGCTGAATGCCTGAATTCAAGTAAGCTATACTGCTATACCTGCAATTGTTAGCGGTTCGTCGGGATCGTTTTTTGATTACAATGACGGACACGACAGAACCCTTGGCTGGTAGAGGTACAAAGCTTCGCTTTAAAAAGAGCGCCTTATCTCCTCCTGCAGTACTTGCAAGACACGCCGTTGTATCGGTACTATGGAATTAACGTGGACTTTGGTGCATTTGATACAATTTGTGACGGTTCAATGCCTCCGACTGAAGACAACGTCGAGGTTACCACGGATCTTCTCGATGACATCGACGATCCGATGAAGGAGACGATGGCTATGTATTGAGGTCAGCAGACGTTCATTGTAGACGAGGACCAAAGTTTACTTATAGCGCCGGGGGAAATGGAACGCCCCTAAAAATTTTTTGCGATGAACACGCCGAAGAGCTGTCGTTCCCTAAAATATACGTGTATCTCGGTCATCCGCGACACATCGATCCGGAGGCAAAGCCCACACCCCTGACGCTTGCTTCGAGTGAATGCCGAAGAAGCTACAGACGTGGAGTTACGCCTCGACATGTGCTGTGAAGATTATGCGGAATGGAGTCGCATCTTCCATGGTTATGATGTTTGGATGCATTGGAACTACCAAGACCATCACGAGAGCTCAACTCGAACACAAAGCCTTCACCGAACATACCGTGTATAACTATATGACATACTTTGATGGTATTTTCAATACTGCTACCTACTGGCACGCCCGAAAACAAGAGGCGTTCGCTATGGTTCGGCAACTGGGTAAGCCGTCGGGCTTCCTGGCACATTCTGCTTCAGAAATTCACTGGGAAGATTTGCTCCAATTGCTGCAGCAATTGATGCTACGTCCACAAGAATGAAGATGTCATCCGGTCGATAGACGAACTGACCGTTACAGCCATATATGAACTGGTCAGTGACGACCCCGTGACATGCGCTCTTTACTTCGACCATAAACTTAGAGTGATCATGTCCATTCTGTGCAATAAGCAGATATTGCCGGTTGGGAACTACTACGTCAAATACTACGTCTAGAGGATCGAGTTTCGACACCGTAGCAGCACGCACGCATTCTCCTGTGGTTGAACGATTCCCCCGACGAACCATTGGGGGATCGTATGCCAGAAACCATCAAGATCCAGAGGGCGACGAGTTCGGGCGCGTTGCTTGCGCAATTCGTCGAAACTCTGGCGCAAGCTGACCATATCGGCGACGTTTTTTGTGTCTTTTGCCAATAGCATTTGAAATGCGTCATCAGCTATTCCTTTTAGGATTTGATTGATCTTGTCCGACTCGTGCATCGACGGGTTTATGCACGGACACAAATTGACGATGTCTTCAATATAGCTGATGAAGTTCTCACCGGGTTGTTGAGCGCGTTCGCGAAGTCGCTGTTCTTCGCGGAGTTTGCGTACCGCGGGGTGGCCGAAGATTTCCGAAAACGTTGTCTTTAACGACGGCCAGTTATTAATCTCCGCTTCATGGTTCCGGAACCGGAGACTGGCGACGCCGGTCAAGTAAAAGATTACATTGGTCAGCTTAGTCGCATTGTCCCATTTGTTGACTGTGCTTACCCTAGTATGCGATAAGTTGTCAACCAGTCCTCGCCGTCTTGATCATTAGTCCCGCTGAATATCGGTGGGTGACGCTGATGCAGCACGCCGGGACAGACGGTCGCTTGAGTCGGGGAGGAGCCTTGCGTGGGGGTTATCTTCTGGCATCGCTGACGCTGGAGGTAAGATACGGCTTCGTAGTTCCAGGTTGGGAGACTGGGAGAATACCCGGCACCTATCCACTAATCTGTGAGGGGATTTATTTATAAAGCAGTTAGGGCTACGCAATAGCCTTGGCCCAAGAGCGTCGGTCGCTGTCTCGCGCTCTCCGGGCTGCTGGACTTCGTCATCCTCTCTCAACGGCTGCGGATCTCTTCCCCACTACAGAGCGAATAATATCGTGCGACTATAGCCTTGTACGACGGCCACGCTGCCAGAGGCGTCACCATGCGTTTACTTGATACACAAACGGCAGAATCAATTGCTTGTTCAACGCACCGTTCTGGCCCATGGTTTAAACTACTGTGTAACTGTCCTTTCCTCCCGCACAAACACAAGCGGAAACTGCTGCGCGTGTCCTGCTCAAGCAAAAGTACGCAACGATACAAGACACCTTCGAATACACGACGTACGCCACCATCGATGGCATGTGGAATCGCCATGGCATAAAGGACATCGAATCCTAACCTCACGCTCACGAGAAAGCCAAGCGAGACAAAAGTAACCTGCTTTAATCCATGGATAGCGTCGGTCCTAGATTCTACAATGGATATAAAGGGCATTCTTGACGCATATGCGTGCGCCACGTACATTGTTAATTATGTAAACAAGGCCAATAGAGTCATCTCGAAATTACACCGAAGCGCATATCACGTACGAGAAGGCTTTCAAGCAACTAAACCTGAAAATGCTGAAGGGAGTTGAAACGTCGTCGCAAGACGCAGCTTGGTTACTGCTGAAGCTCAATGTACCAACCAAGTCAAGAGATGTACTGTCAGTGAACACGGAGTGGCCGGAAAATCACTTGAGTGTCAAAAGACCAAGGAAACCATGGATGAAGAGGGATTGGATGGTTCAAGATAGGATGTGTGGAAAAAGACGTTGATAGAGCGATATGAAGATCGAAGAGAAGATTTCAAAGACTTGAGCTCGGCGGAATATGCTACTTTGTATCGTTATGATACCCGTAGACAACAGCATGCAGTGTTGCGATACCATAAATACCCAGAGACCGACGTCCTCAACTTTAAAAGAGTGCATGTGCTGGTGTTCTGCCCATTCTCAAGAGAGGTTGACATCTTAGACTGTAACCGCTTTGTCGGTATATTAAATAACAGCATACAAGACATCATGAGCCGCAAAAGAATGTTCTCGTTTGGCGCCCAGTCCCACAATTTGAATGCCATATGCGAGCTGCTATTGAACAAGCAAAAATGCAACGTCAAGTGCAAGATAAATACGATGCCCTACAACCCGTACCGAGAATGATAGGCACTGCGGATGACTCCGATATCTTCAATGTGGGTGTTGAACATAAAGTTGTTAGAGGCTCCATGCGTTTCCCTGTAGTTCAAGCACGCACTGACGTACTACCGAATGATGTGTTCTTCGAGAAGATGCGCATGACAAACCGTACCCAATTTGACATTCTGCGTGAAATGATACACCGTCTCACCGCTCGCAACGTCTACAAATCTTCTTCACAGAAGCTGCCGGCTGCGGCAAGATGTTTGTCTTATGCCTCTTGATGGACATATACAATCGCTACTGTAACGTGGGAGACGCAGGCAGGACTATGAATGCACATATGTAAGGGTCTTCAGGGACTCAGTCAAGCTGCCTAGAGCAGCTTTTAGCCCTGAAGACCGTCCAGAATTTTCTGCTAAAATAAACTTTGATTGATTGATTGATTGATGTATATATAGCATGTGCAAACACCGGTAAAGCTGCCGTCGCATTGGGTGGCGTTACCGTGCATTCTGCGTTCAGACTGAAGGTGTCCAATTAGTATCCTACTCGCGATTTCAGCAGCAGTGAATTGAACGCGTTTTTGAACGCGTTTTGGAACGCGCGGTGTCATCATCGATGAAGTGAGCATGATGTCGGCTGACTCGCTCGTGTTGGTATAACGTCTACAGAGCATTTAAAGACGCTTGAATGAGCCGTTTGGAGGATATGACATGATACTGTGCAGAGACTTACGACAGTTACACCCCGTAAGACCCATGGAGGTGTGTAAGCGTTCGAGACTCGTCATGTCGGCGGTCGACACGCAACGGGTACCGTGGCATAGCTTGTCCTACTACATCCTACAGCTAGTCGTGAGACAAAATGGTGGCCGGTTCTCGGCTCTGCTCACAAAAATTAGTAATGGGACATTACCAATGGGACTCTAGTAGGATGAAACTGACCTCATCGAAAGCCGCTTCGTCACAACCGAACAAGCTGAAGCAATGTGTCCGCATGGAGTTCGACTCTACTACTCGAATCAAGATGCAGACGCATACAACCAAAACATTGCAGACCGATACATAGGTACTGCCGTTATTCGGAGAGCGCAGGACGACATTCTTGGGCATCGAAACGACGCGGAATACCAAACTGCCAAAAAGAAGATACAGCCGCTCTCGAAAGCAGAGACTGGGTCCTTGCCCTCTAATGTTGCGTTCTGCATTGCGACGCCTTATATGCTTGTCAAGAACATTGATGCTGCCGATGGCCTCGTAAATGGAGCAGTTGTAACGTTGAAGTACTTGCAATATAATGTTGAATGGGAGCTCGTGGGGCTTTGGTTAGGATTTCCATCCGGCGTTGGTATAATGGATCGCTCAAAGGGAAAAGCATATAGAGTGAATGAACGTGACATTTCATCCAAGTGGGTACCTATTGAATATGCAAGCTTTCGTGCCAACTAAAAGCGAAAGATCTCATGCACGTTCACTTGCGACGTCGGCAGTTTCCAGTCGTGCAGGCTAGTGCAATTACCGTTCAGAAACCGCAATGTGGTAAATCCAATTCAGCTGTGATCGAGCACTCTAGGACGCATCCGCGGAAGCTCGTCTACGTTGCACTCAGTCGTGTTACTGACATCTACACATTGTTCATCACCAGCAATAGTGCTCACTTCCATTTCTACCACGACAAACAGAATGTTGACAAGGCACTGTAGGATGAGTTCAGGCGTCCGAATGACCATCGCCTTGACACTATCACCAATACTTGTGACCACTTAGTTGGAAATGCGCATTTCGTTTGGGCGTTCGTGAACGTGCAGTCCATGCCTAAACATCGTATGGATATTGTTCATGACAACGTCCTAATGCAAAAACATGTCATTTGTCTTACAGAAATATGGGCGAATCCTGTTGACGTGAGGCAAATACCCGGATACATTATACGTTTCTGGAGCGCAACGACGTGACAACGTTGCTGGGGTTTGCCTCTACGTCAAGGAGAACGTGCAATCTGTCCCTGTGCAGCTAATTAAAGAAACACAGGACGACATTGCAGAAATCTGTGCTTTGAAATTGCACACGGGGTTTTATAAAATCTGTGCATAAATCGCGCCTAACATTCCACAAAATACTGCAAGCCGCTTCACAACAACAAGCATTCCACCTGCAGTGAAACATAAGCCTATTATCTTGGTTGGTGATTTTCGTCCACGATGTTATCCCTAAGCTGGGGTTCCATCTAGTCACGAGCAGAACTGTCGCTACTTCAAATAGAGGCACTGACATCGATTTGGCATTCTCCATTGAAGATGTAATTACGGACATGCAGTATATAGCAATATTTTACAGTGACCACAAGGCAATGGTCATGTCTGTTAATGTTACACCACCATCCAGGTGCCCAAGCAATGGCATCTGGTCGGATAATCTTGCTTCCGTCCGACGATGAACCAATGAATGATAATGGGAATGGATGAAAAAGAGTCGGTACATAAAGCGATCAAATGTCTTTAATTGTGCTTTACTTGGGTTGGCGACTCACATGGTGCGCCTTAAGTACTCCTCATGTGTCGTACAAAAGGGACGACCTAATGCCATGGCTCGTTAGTCTCGCAAGTCTGACCCCGATTCCATATCTTAATGCCTTAAAAATACTCGTCTGGCGTTAGACATTTGTAACAGTTTTGGCGACTAAAATGCTGCACTTTAGGTACTACATCAAGTGTCACGTAGTAGCGACGGTGAAGAAAAGTCGCAAAATTGCGATTCACGAAACGGACTTTTTATTGAGCGAATCTGTGCCCACAAAAGCAAGTTGCACTCGAAGCACAACGATAGCGCTGTACAACGTCGGCGATCGTCGAAATCCGATCTGCGGCGAAACGCGTCGGCTTTTATACACGAGTTCCAGAAAATACGAGACAATTCGCGTCGCTAATACAATCAGATTACATTAGCGTCGGGGACGACAGACAACGGATAGAAACATCGCTAACGTTCGAGAAACTTCCGATACATGCAGGCGCGTCCTGCGCCGAGCGATAACGTTTAACATTTGTTAGCCGGTGGAAAGCGGCCACCGGTGAAAGATAACATGTATACGTGTCAATACCCTCCCCTTAAAGAGCATCGTCCCAATGCTACAAAGAAACGCGAAAGCGAAAACAAAACGACGCGTAATAAAGAAAAAAATAACAAAGTAACAAAGTAGCTAAGCTCGTCAGCGGGCGTAGAAAGGCTTAAGACTCACCACGTGGATGACTTTTGCTCTGGCCCGGCGTCACTGTGATTGCGAAATGCCGTCTGGCACCACCTCATAGTCCAGTGCACCAATACGTCGGATGATCTTGTAGGGTCCGAAATAGCGACGTAAGAGTTTCTCGCTAAGTCCTCGTCGGCGTATCGGAGTCCAGACCCAAACACAGTCGGCGGGCTGGTACTCAACCTACCGTCGTCGAAGATTGTAGTGTCGGCTATCGGTCCTTTGCTGGTTCTTGATACACAAGCGGGCGAGCTGTCGGCCTTTTTCGGCACGCTGCAAATAGGTGGCAACGCCGAGATTGTCTTCGTCGGTGACGTCCGGTAGCGGTGACGTCCGATGCCGCCGGTGACTTCCGGCGGCATAGGTCATCGCTTCCGGTTGTGGTTGAGGCAATGCCGGAACTTCTGGCACCTCTTCTTTAACTATGTCAGCGATTGAGGCCACCTGAGATGGCCCCTTGGACATAAATTCGGTGACTATTCCCGTACGACCGCTCTGATCGTCTCTGGCAGGTCGTCGTCGCCTAGCGCTTGAGCTTCGGCGTAGTTGGTCAGGGCACGGCGGTTGTATTGCCTGGCGCGCATTTCAAGCGTCTACTCGATCGTCGTGGCCTCCGAAGCAAATTCTGCGACAGTCTTGGGCGGGTGGGGTATCACTCCAGCGAATTGTTGCTCCTTGACACCCCGCATCAAGAACCGAACTTTCTTTTCTTCAGACATGTCGGGGTCGGCATGGCGGAAGAGGCGAGTCATCTCCTCCGTGAAGATCGCGATGTTCTCGTTCGGCAATTTAACTCTGGTTTCTAAGAGAACTTCAGCCCTTTCCTTTCGTACCACACTCGTGAAGGTTCTCACGAAGTTCTCACGAAATAGGTCCCATGTCACCAGGGGACATGGGATCTCTGTTCTCAAACCAGGTCCGAGCAGCGTCACCCAACGAAAAATAGACATGGCGCAGCTTGTCGTCGTCGCTCCATTTGTTGAACGTCGCGGTCCTCTCGTATGTCTCCAGCCAGGTTTCTGGGTCTTCAGCCGATGATCCACGGAAGGTAGTTGGCTCCCGAGGTTGTTGCAGCAGGATTTGGGACGCTGGGGCTGCCATTGGGGTCGTTGACTTGAACTTGATTGCTGTTGTCTTCTCGGGAAGAAGTCCGTACTCCGGTAGAAGTCCTTGCTGCCTACGGCTAGCTCGCTGGTCCTTGGCGACGTTGGCGTTGTCCTCTGGTTTCGGACTTCGATCGCGGCTTTGCGGGGGCGTTCGGTGCATGAACGAACTAGCATCTCCACCAGATGTCACGTAGTAGTGACAGTGAAGAAAACAGCCGTAACACTGTGTATGACGAAAGTGGTTGTTTATTGGGCGAACCTGTGCCCACAAAAGCAAGTTGCACTCGAAGCAGAAGGGTAGCGGTGAACATTGTCGGCGATCATTGAAATCCGATCTGCGGCGAAACGCGTCGGCATTTATACACGAGTCATCGAAGGTTCCGGAGTAATCACTGGGGCCCACGTGCCTTCCAGAAAGCACTAAACAATTCGAGTCGCTCCTACAATCAGAATACATATCATGCATATTCTAATAACAATCTTATTGATGATGCAGCATCAAAAATGTCACCACAAATGCTTGAAAGCTATCTTTAATTCCCTAACATCGTTTGTACTACATTATATATTTGTGTTGCATTTGTGTCTTATATTTTTGCATTTCTTTTCCTTGATCTTGACTTATGATTTATTAATGAATTTATTTATGATTTTTTGGAATTATGTTTGCTGTTTCTATTGCTCTTTACTTTTATACTGTATGCCCACCCTGCCAAGGCATTGTATAGGATCACAGTATCAATAAATAAAAAACATAAGCGTCGGTGACAACAGACAATGGATATAAGCATTGATAACGTTCGAGAAACTTCCGATACATACAGGCGCGCCCTGCGCCGAGCGATAACGTTTAACATTTGTTAGCCTGTGAAAAGCGGTCATCGGTGAAAGATAAACAAGTACACGTGTCAATATGCGGCGTTCAGGAGGTCGCTTTAGTGCCACACGTGTACTTCCCATTGCGGCTCGTTATGTTTTGCAAGAAGTCTAGCCCCGATTGTATAACATCATGTATTACCAAATGTACAGCAGGCTTTCGCCTTCTGTTACGAGAGTGTAACACCTGCACAACTATTTTTTTTCTTCGGAATAAAATACGAGATTCCATGGCTCATTGACACAAACCAGTAAATACAATGGCCAATTATAAACGTGGCAGAAAGCAAAAATAACGACCTTCATTACACTCATCACCAACGAAGGTTATCAGAACAAACAGAACAAGAACGGAAGAAATCACACATACAAAAGAACCATCTTTATGCAAGTTTACCAGCTCTGGGTAATTATGAATCTTTATTGCTGGTGAACTAACTAGGATATTCCAAGAATGCTTTGCACTAGTAACCGTTCAGCTTAAATGTGATGCTAGGAAAGATTATCAACTCAATCATGCATTCTTCACCCACCTACAGTACTATATTTTCGGTACCACACGACGTTGTCATACCCATGAGGTAATTACTGTGACAAGTTGTAGCAGAGATACATTGCGAGTAGCCTTAGCGTTATAGACAGCTCATTGCGGTTACGAAAGACATTGAAGACCTGCCTCCTACTCACTCTCGTCTGATTTATCTATTTTACTTTATTTTATACGTACTGCGTGCAGGTGGAGCCTTCAATCGTGCAAAAGATACAACACGAACAAAAGGGCAACCACACTTTCAAACGATATGCAGGAAGAGAAATAAAATGTGCAGGAGGGTACAGGCAGCCCCAAAAGTGACACTCAACTTCGTCCGCAAATTAATTAACAATAAACATACTTGCAAGAAATTAGTGCAATTCAGGGGAAATTTTAGGGAGAAAACTGTACCTAGATGCGTTATTCTTGGCGAAATTCGACTCAGTATAGTGAAATAAATTGAAAATAAAAATATGAAGGAAAATAAAATCGAATGGAAAATGGCATGGAAAGTGAAAGTAGGTATGTCATGACTATACCTACTTTCACTTGTTTCGTATTTGCTGGAATGTTAGGTTTAAGATTTCCAATCAGACAGTTGTACAAAAAAGGCAACTAATTTTTATGAGCTATTCCAGAGATGGAATGCAATGCTGCAGCATTAATTAAATTGACGAATCATCGCTTTCGTACTTGTAGAATTTGCACCGCACTGCCCTTCTCGGAAGATGGTCGTGCCTTCATTGTGGGGTATCCGTGTAATGGTGGTGTATCAAGCTTTGCTCTAATACAAGCGTTGTACGCGATAAGTTTAGCACTAGGTGGCGCATTTGTGAGTGTTCTCCTTAGGACAAAAAAACACCGCATATCCACGGGGTGAATGATGATGAGTGGGCGAAGCTCTGGAGGGAATCATCGGTAAACCTTGAATCTTCCGTGTAATTCGCCCAGTCTCGCCGCACTAAATCGAAGGATTGACTTCCACCAATGACACGCGCCATATGTGACGTCATTCCTATTTTATAACAGCGCCCTTCATTATAATTGCACCATCTCCCGCTTAAGGGGACGCTAGCACAAACGCGTTAGAAACGTGCAGTACTCTAAGGGGAAGAGGCCACAGCGTCTTACGCAGCCGTTTACACATGCCGGAACGTGCACCGCGTTTGCCGACGCCATCAGCGTTTATGAATACGGGGGTAAGGCGGAGAGGCCACAGTGTCTTACACCAGCTTCTTACACGGGGCGTAACGCGCTAGCACAAACATATAGTATGCCATTTACACATGCCGGAGCGTGCACCGCGTTTGCCGACGTCATCACATGACTGCTGAGAGAGTATACCCCCCGTATTCATAAACGCTCCTCGACTTGAACTTGACTTGCCACCGCTTTGGGCAGCGCGTTCGAAACGCGTTGAAGGTAAGGCGGAGAGGCCACAGCGTCTTACACCAGCTTCTTACACGGGCCGTAACGCGCTAGCAGAAATGCGTTAGAAACGCGCTAGAAACGCGGCCTTTCGTTAATGTTGGGTATTTATTGCCATCGTGGTGCGTGTGTCCGTGTCCGCTTCGTGGCTTAGTGGGCTAACGCCGCGCGTTCGGAAGCGAGGGGTCCCTGGTTCGATTCCGCGCTACGGACACAACTTCGGAATTTTTTTTCTCATTTTTCTCAGACTGGTTACACACTACTACTACTACGACGACGACGGGGACGAACGGGTGCCGCTATAAGGAGCTTCGCCCCTAAAAAGTAGACGTGGCTACCTACTACGACGACGACGACTACTACTACTACATACTACAGAGGAGGGACAGACCCACACCCTAAGGAGCTTCGCCCCTAAAACATGCCGGCAGAATTACTCGCAAATAGATGAGGCATGTGTAGGGTGCAACGAAAATCCACAGACGACTCAGCACATCCTAATGGAATGCGAAGGGATTCACCCAGAGAGACCCGTAAGTAATATACACCTTCCAAAACCGCTTAGATTTAGGGGACGGAAGCATCAACCAGTCATAGGTCGAGATAAGCGGGAGACCTTTAGGGTATTGTTGGGGAAAAAAGCAGGGAAGAAATGATACGACCGGATCCGGTGCAGAATTAGGTAGTGGTGCAAGATGGACAAGTTTTAAGGGAGAGAAAAAATTAAGGAGAGGCAAATGCAACAACAAAAATACATGTACAGCATACCTGATTAATTCAAGAAGGATAGGTGACTATGACAGCACCCCGTTTCAAAGGGGATGCCAATAAATGGTCATCTCCATCCTAACTCTATTGACCCTTTTCGCGGCGATCCCGTGGGCGCTGCCATATTTGATCACGTGGTGACGCGTCCATTGCTTGCCTCAACTGCCTCCGTTGCCTCCTTGTTTACAATGGAAGTGTATGACGCCGGCGCAGCTTAGAAAACCTCTGTTTTCGGAGATATCGTAGACGGTGACTAGGTGGACGACACGAAGCTTTGATCACAGCTTCAGAGAACATGCAAAAGTGCCTTCGGAGCTGATTAAGCTATAGGTACAAACGGCGCAAGCAGTGTATATGGTGCTTGTTCTAAAAGCGGGGCTAAATATGTATGCCAAGCGATCCAAACATTCCGCTCATGAATTCTGTCAGGATTAGTGTGTTTTGCTCTTTGGTTTTTATTTGGCAAGTATTTTGAAGCTGTGGCTCGTCAGTTTCTGACTCAGTGAAGTTCCTTTGTGCGGCCACTATCTGATTTTTTTCTGCGTAATCGCTCGCGGGTGTGCTCAGTTCCGATAGATTTGTTCTTGCTGCGCACAAGGCTTGAAACGTAGCTGTTTGTAGCAAATCTTGTAGCAAATATATATTACAGCTAGTAACTCGCTTACTCTTGTGGATCGTTACGAAACATTCAGCTTCAACCATTCGTGCGCCATCGGTGTAGTCCGTCATTTATTGTGCGGATACAGTGCGCATATATTCAAGTGTGCGCCCATTATTCTTGATACGTTGGCGATAGAGTGGGCGTAAGTTTTCCTGCCATTTGGGATCTCTATGTGTATAGATAACGTGCGCGTCATGACAGGAAGCGGGGATACTCCCTTTGTCATTGTTTAACAAGTGGTACTCACTCTTGCCGACGTTCTGGGGATGAAGCCCTTTCTTTGAAGGTTAGCGATACGAGGCTGGCGGATGAGAAAATTTCTGTATCCTCGAGGAAAGCCGTACATCTCAAAGTGCCGGTAACACGTTCGGACAGTTGCATCAGCGGTCCGCGAACTTGGCCACACAGATTGTCATGCCAGTCACGATTTTGGCAGCCAACTACTGCACACGTCTTCAATCCACTTGATTCAATATAGCATGATTGGAGCACAGTATTAGCGAAAACTCAGTGGCATTTCCGACAGCTGATCGCACAGAAGCAAGGTAGAAGTGGTAGCGGTCGCTGAGGAGACGTATGGCACACCGCCGTGAGCGCTATCTCGTTTCTCTAAAACAAACTGCTCCGCGAAAAGGGTCAATAGTAAGAGAATTCGCGTAGGTAGATAATATTTCAGTGTTTCCGCCGCGAACTAAAAACGGCCTCTTATCCCTCCAAATTATTTGTTACATCAATTATTCTTCAAGGTAAACACTTTCTTATTCTGGTTCAATAGATCACAAGAATTTGTCATTGTATATTTTATGCATATGACCACTTCTATACATTGTACCTCGTGTCACTAATTTCGATCGTACATCAGCAGGCGAAGGCGAAGACAAATTCTTAGGCATCCCATATAGAAAACCGGCACTTCTGTATTTATTTAGAAACGTTTACCGCTATTTGAAGAAAGTTTATCGATTCTTTTAGTTTTTTTCTCTTTTTAACTTCTAAGTTGCGCAAAATACAACTTTTATATATAGGGACACAACCTTTTACAACCTTTTTTTGTCTGCGCCTAAATCATTAGCACGCTCCATAAACTTAGATTTGATTGGGTTTCTTATTTTAATAAAAAGGAATGCAGCAGATTAAGTTAAGTAATAAAAAGAAACAACATTAACAGTATAATAAACAAATAATAAAGGAAAAACTAGATAATAATGGAAGCACATTAGAGGTTCGAGAATTGGGGTACTATTAACAGAAAATAAAATACTTTTCAGTAGGTAATAATATTGGCAGTACTGAAATATACTGCAGCAGAACTGATAGTTGGGCCAGTTGGTACATATTCATAGTGAAATATTTAGCGCGCACAATAGACAAGGAGACAGTGAAGGTGGGCACACGAGCACTAACTCACAGCAGTTTATTTTTTCGAAAGAGACAGAACATAAATGCACCAGCTATCTGCAGTGAGTAGGTGCAAAAAGAGTCCTCAGTATATACAGAAACAGATTACAAAGGTTCAACCAGTATTCAAGAATGCAAATGATTTGTCAGTGATTGCAACCGATCGTTGATTGTTTCGTTTTTCAGCACACCTTTGATATGGAACGCTTGTGTTATTTCACGTGTTCGTGTTTATATGAAAAGAAAATATCACAGTCAAAAATATCGGATCACAAAGACATAGATTGCAGTGGTTAGATAAATGCGAATTATTTTCTTTACCGAGAGAAAGTTTATGTTCTTTTAGACGGCTGTTTATGCACCAACCGGTTTGTCCTACGTACATGTCTGTTGCCACAGGTTAACGGAAGCCGGTACACAACGTCTATTCTGCATTTTGTGAATTTTTGATCTTCTTTAAGACAGTAGCTACATTTTCTTCCCCTATTCTCAAACTTTTTTAATAGCTTGGCACAATGTTTGCACCTTGTTAGTAGTGCTGAAAACCACTTCAACGCCATACTGGCTGGCAACATGCTTAAGCCCATGCGAGAAATAATGGACGTAAGACACAACCGCAAGGCGCTTCCTCTTCGTGCTAAGCCTCTTTCTTGAAACGTAAAATCAAAAAAGGTGGCTGACTAATAGAGTAGCACACGAGGAATAAGGATTATAAACAGGGATAAGGTGCCTCAGAAAGGCTGGAAACGGTGAGTTGTACAGTCTTTACTATCTTATTTACTTTTTCTACCGCTCTGCCAATAATGTGTTCAGGGAATCTCACTGAAGCTAGCCTTAGTACCTGATTGGCAAAGCGTTCTTTTATTCGGTGGCAACAAGAATTAACCAAAGCCCCCCTATGGCAAGACACTGCAATTCCGCCTTTTACAATCTTTGAATGTCCTGATTTTTATTGCATTATGGGCTTTTCTGATCTAGGGCTGTACATCCAACATGTGTGGTCGGTAGCAATCGCAAAGACAAATCTAGAAACTGTAGTTAGTTTTCTTTGGCAATATCATGGGTAAACTTAAGGCCTAGGCCACATTCACGCAGCACCTTTAGTACATTAACCACATTGCAGCCATGTTCATCCCAGCTTGGGCCAAAGTTCGCACTGGAACCGGTGCTTTGTCCACGTGCGAAGCTGGCAGCATAGAGAGCCGTCTTCCAACTGGTTCCTGAAGAACGTGCAAGGTGTGTTTTTGAATGTGCAGAAGCTATCGGAAAGGCAAAAACTGCATGTGCGAGTCCCAACCGGCTCAAGCTAGTGGCAGGAGACTTGGTTCTAGAGGGTTACGTGTTCTTCCCGCCGATAAAGAAGAATTTTTTGTTGTCCTACCTGATGGTATATTTGGTCAAAAAGCTTGTGAAGCTATCAATAATAATTTCTAGAAAAGAGATGTTATGCCTGCCAAATAAAAACAACGTGTTATTCTGTTACTTAGTTCCCTCAATTTAGAAAGCCTATGCACCTCAGTCAATAAAGCAAAGGGCCTGCATCTTGAAGTGTTTTTTTTCATGAAAGACGCACAAACCTGGAGAGCCGTTCAGAGCCATTGTTACTGAAAGAAGCAAGTGGTAGCAGCAGGTAGCATCAATTTTCGAAAAAGAACTTTCCTGGTTAACAATCCCCGATCCGTTAGCAATCTAATTCTGAGGCGGTTGTACAGTATATAAGGGAAGATAAAACAAAGGAATATAGCGCCTTTAGCGTTGACGTACAAGATTTGTTTTACTCGATTCCCCACACATAGTTGTTAAAAATATAAAACTGTGTATTTGCGAAGATAATGATGAACTTAAATTTAGGAATGACAGCGGAGTACCTGTGGAAAGTTATGTGGAAGTACACTTGTTTTATCTTAGCTCTACTTTTGTCGGTTGAAATGAAGCAATTTATCTGCAAAAATCTGGTATATGTATAGGTTTCAAGGTACCCTCTATACTAAGCGACATTTTCTTAGCTTGTGTGGACCAAAGTATTCACAGTGCTTTAGGGAGCTTGAAGCTAAACATTTGGACAGAATTACCTGTCTGGTTGGAAAAATTGATTAAGACTTCGAGAGTGACTTCAACCAAATAAGGGAATTTATTAGCCCGACGTTTCGAAGCCAATTCGGCTCCTTCTTCAGGGGGTATTGTTCGAAGGTGGCGCTGTGCCGCTTTTAAAAGCTACATCGTAAGAAAGGACGAAGGGGGAGGGAGCGGAAGGTGGGTCACCTTCGGAGGCAGCTACTACAAGGAGGTGAAAGAAACTCCCATGGGCGCCTCAATTTCTGTCACCATGGCTAACCTAACTATGGAGACTATCGAAGATATAGCTCTGAGTACTTTTTCCCCGAAGCCAAAAGTTTTCCTCAGGTACATGGATGATTGCTTCTGCATCCTGAAGGACTCGCAAGTCGAAGACCTGCAGAGCCATTTAAATTCCATAGACCCTGATATACAATTCACGTCTGAGCGCGAACAAAACGGATTGCTATCATTCCTAGATGTACAAGTTACACGAGCCGACGGCAGTCTAAAAAAATTTTCAGTATACCGAAAACCAACCCACACGGGCCGCTACCTTCACCTCGCATCGAACCATCCGGCAAACCACAAGGCATCTGTTGTAAATTCTTTATTGAAAAGAGCCGAAACTCATTGCACATTGGAATCAAATCAAAACAAGAAAGGAGAAAGGTTCTCAGTGAACTTAAAAGGAATGTCTGTACAACAGAATTCATTTAAAAAACCACCCAACACCAAAAAAAAAAAAGAAGAAACTACGACACCTCCAACCGTTGACTTGCCCTGGACCAGAGAAACGAATGTCCATCCCATACGTCAAAGGTACCAGCGAAGCTCTCAGCCGAATATTAAAAAACAAGGCCTCAAAGTCGCGCACAAACCGATGAACACTTTGAATATCCTCATTTCTAAACGAAAAGAGCTTCCACCGAAAGAAAAGGCTGAAGGCGTCGTCTATAAAATCAGTTGTACCGACTCTCCGGCGTCGTACATCGGGGAATCCAAAAATCTAAAAGAAAGAATCAGACAACATGAAACTGTCGTCAGAAGATTCAACCGAATACGCAGCGCCGTAGCCGAACAGTCCGAAGACGCCGACCACAAAATTTCTTTCCAAGACGCCCAAGTCCTTCAAACAGAGACAAACTGGGGGAAAAGGCTGCAACTGGAGTCATGGCACATTCAGAATACGGCGGGTAATATAAACCGCGTGAAGGGTATCCTTCTTTGTGTGTCCATGGCCTTACAGACACGACGAAAGGAAGAAAGGACCCCCCGCTCTACATCACAAACACCAAAACATCTCGTCCCTCTACTCCCCTCCACGCCCCTCGTCAAGGGCATTCCCGCTAGTAAAGCGCCCCCAGCATCGGTAAAACCAGCCGACCAGCAGCGCCGAAGCCCCCCCACCTACCACCTCTTTCGTCTGTCAAGAACAGGTGCCCTGTCAAGTGTTTCCCCACCTTACTCTCTCTCCCGCTTCCTCTCCTATCTTACGATGAACCTTTTAAAAGCGGCACACCGCCACCTCCGAAGAATACCCACTGAAGAAGGAGCCGAATTGGCTCCGAAAGGTCGGGCTAATACATTCCCTTATTTGGTTGGAGTCACTCTCTAAGCCTTCGGAGTCTGGCAAAAATTTTCCGATTTGTTGATGATTTTTTGGTTATTTTAGATAGGGATGAACATGGCTGCAATGTGGTGAATGCACTAAAAGTGTTTTGTGTATGTGGCCGAGGCCTTGTGTTTACGCATAAGATTCCCAAAGAAAACTAACTACAGTTTCTAGATTTGTGTTTGAGATTGCTACCCGGCCACACACGCTGTGTGTACAACCCTAGATCAGAAAAGCCCATAATACAGTACGAATCCGGACTTTAAAACATTGTAAAAAGCGGAATTGCAGGGTCTTGCCTTCTGGCGGCTTTGGTTAAACCTTGTTGCCACCAAATAGAAGAAAGTTGTGCCAATCAGGTAACAAGGCAAGCTTCAGTGAGATTCCCGGAACACATTATTGGCAGAGCAGTAGAAAAAACAATCAAGATAGTAAAGGGTGTACAACTCACAGATTCAAAGAACAGGCTTGGCACGAAGAGGGAGCGCCCTGCGATTGTGGCTTACGTCCATTATTTTTACCATGGGCTAAAGAATGTTGCCAGCCGGTGTGGCATTGAAGTAGTTTTCAGCGCTGCTAAGAAGGTAGAAAAACTGTGCCAAGATAGTTTTTAAAAATTTGACAATAGGGTAAGAAAATGAAGCTGCGGTTTTAAAAGAGATAAAAAATTCACAAAATGCTGAATAGGTGTTGTGCACCGGCTTCCGTTAACCTGTGGCAACATGTAGATAGGATAAACCGGTCGGTGCATAAACAGCCGTCTAAAAGAACATCAACTTTCTCTCGGTAAAGAAAATGATTCCCATTTGTCTAACCACTGCAATCTGTGTCTTTGTGATCCGATATTTTTGACCCTTATATTTTCTTTTCAGATATAAACAAACACGTGAAATAACAGGAATGTTCCACATCAAAGGTGTGCTGAAAAACGAATCAATCAACCGCCGGTTGCAATCACTGACAAAGAATTTGCATTCTTGAATACTGGTTGAACCTTTGTAATCTGTTTCTGTAATACTGATGACTCTTTTTGCACCTACTCAGTGCAGATAGCTGGTGCATTGATGTTCTGTCTCTTTCGAAAAAATAAACAACTGTGAGTAAGTGCTCGTGTGCCCACCTTCACTGTCTCCTTGTATATTGTGCGCGCTAAATATTTCACTATGACTTCTGAAATAAATACAAATGCTGCCAAAAATGTCGACTCCAAGTAGGACTACAGAGGATCGTGCTGAGGTATCAAAGGGATGACAAATTATGTATGCTTACTATCGCTTTGAGTAAAGGATCAATAACAGAGAATCATAAACTTCGCGTAGAACGCATCTACGATGAATATCGAAGTAAGCACATAGCAGTGTTCTGAATGAAAAATAATTCAGATAAATTTTAATTAAACAATTTTGTTTCATTGAAGAGCGCCGTGAACGAGGTTAGGTGAGATGTTTTAGACCACACCACCTTTATAATCGGCCCACGTAAGCCGTTAAATAAATATCCGGATAGAAAACTCATCTGGCGGTGTTGTCATCTGGCAATGTCAAGAATGGCGTTAAAAGAAAACCAGATTTAATAGTAATACCCTTTCAGGCTTTGGAAAAGTTTTGACAGCAGATTATTCCAGCCAATATTAGTGTTAGGAGAATTGGGAAACCTGTAGGTACGGTTGTTGGGCTGCTTTTGGGGGGAGGGAGGTGAAACGAACGCGTCTAGCGGCGGGTGATAGGTTGAGCGCCACTATATACTTTTTTAAAAACACGAAACTGTTTCATGCCGTGATCCACCATCAACTTTGGGTAGCGGATGTGCCGGTGGTGAGAAAGCGTAAAATATGCTTTGGATGGATGGATGGATGGATGGATGGATGGATGGATGGATGGATGGATGGATGATATGAGCGTCCCCTTTGGAACGGGGTGGTGGGTTTCGCAACCAAGCTCTTGTTATTATTTTGCGTAATGTCACCATACCTTTATTTTTCAGAAACAAACAAATACAAAGAATTCCAGGCATCAACCTTTTTGAACCATTACTGGGAACATTGTTTATGTACGTCTCCGTTTGTTGTCTCCTTACTTTTCTGCCACCAAACATCTAAACGCCCCTTACTAATTTCTACAGCGGACATGTTTACTTTGCCCGTGCTATCCCTGAACCCAAGGACTTCAAGGAGGTCAGAGGAGCCTACACTTGCAGCTGAGTAGATTTCTTCACATTCCAATAAAACATTCTAGATAGACAGGGATGGCACCGCCCTCTAGAGCTGTGAAGCGAAGTACTACATCACGGAACTGACGAGCGCCGACAGTGAGGGCTTCGGTAATGTCAGGGCAGCGGGGGCTCCAACGCGGTGTAGCTTGGTGTAGGCGGTGTAGGCTTGCAGTGCACTGCTATGAGGTGACGACGTAGTTTCCGCACATGATTTGTCCTACGTGTGCAATTAGCCTGTGACGCCTCGTCGCCTATGGACTGCAGCTTCAACATGCATCAGGAGTGCTTAGACGCCGCCTAGTGTTTCGCTTGCGATGGCGCCAACTAAGAAACCTGCTGTGCTAAGCGGCGCAGAAAGACGATGACGTCGAAGAGCGAATCTCGCTTCCATCCAGCGGGAGGCATGCCAGTGTGAACCAGAACGCATTGGCGCGTTCACGGCGCACGCTGCGATCTCTGCCACTCGCAATCCTGAAGCTGAGCGCGGTTCAACACGACCGACTGCGCAAGACACTGTGGAGCCGGACCAAAATGCTCGTAACTTCGCCAAAGCCACTCGCCAACAGGCCTCCGCGCGCCAAGCAAACCTGTAATGCGGTCACCGACCCGCAAATCGTGTGTCTTTCGCTTCAGCGGACCGTGAGTTCACGAAGCAAGCACGCAGCAGTTTCTGTGAAGACACGTTTCACTTTCGTGTTCTACCGATTTCTATGAAAGCAGGGGTCAACTGCATCTTTTTGTATTTCCAACTTATGCTTTTATATCAGATTGGCAATACCGCCTAGTTTATTACATCGAAGCTGTTAAGGGCTCACTTTTCGATGGTCGTGCTCGCGTGTAGAAAAAAAACTCTCATTGGCAGTATGCTGCATGCGCGAGTGAAAGCGCGCGTGCGCGAGGGACGCGCGCTTTCACGGAGAGCGAAGGCACGGCGCAGAGCAAACGCGACTTCTTCCGTCGCGCGAAAGGCTGTGGGGGAACGGGAGAGAGGGAGGGGAGGCGACGTTTAGCTGCGGTACCAAATGCGTATCTGACGAATGGGCGCAAGGGGAACTGGCGATTCAATCAG
Organism: Dermacentor silvarum; assembly: GCF_013339745.2. NCBI lineage: Eukaryota > Metazoa > Arthropoda > Arachnida > Ixodida > Ixodidae > Dermacentor > Dermacentor silvarum. The sequence goes on along the minus strand of NC_051155.1, from coordinate 17,705,329 downwards.
TCTGAGAAGATTTAACATAAATGGCATGTGCTGCCGGTGTTTTGTTTCATGACATTTGTTTATGGGCTGTCATTCTCTAAATTCCGAGGAGCTGTATGAACTTGGACATCTAGGAGCACCAGCAACGCGCAGAACTGTTGTCGACGGCGGCGGCGTTTTGCCCGCGTTCGCACCGAACGCGCACGTTGTTCGTGACGTGTTTATGAAGAACGTGCCCATCTTTGCCGTACACCCTATGGCAGTGTACCCTAATGACCATAAGGCCATGCTCCCTGTGGTCACTAAATAAATGAGAACCACCGGATCATATATATTTCTCATTCTTTATTAGTTCAAATGACCAATTACACTATCACATCTTAATAGTCATAATCAGATATACAGAATTTCCACCATATATCTACAGCTCCGCTGGTCTTCCAGCTCCACCCCAGTGGAAAAGCTGACAGTTCTTTTTCTGCCTCTTTTCTCGCTGTGCAAAGTGCGCCTCTCATCTCCACCTTATTTACAATTACCCCTGCGGCCCTGACTCAGCTACTTAACCTCATAAAGCCTACAGGTAAACGCCACAAAATCAACTTGATGTCCAAGCTTGCTGGACAGTTTTTACATTTTCGGTTTACTTCTTTTGAAAGTGCGTCTCAAAAGGATGCAGAATTCAGTTCAATTTTATTATGCAGACATATAATATACGGAGTTTCCAAGACTGGTTGGACCCATAGCGAAAGGCTAAGTGAAAAGTTCACCGAATTTTAGTTGATATACGTAATCTCCCTTAGCAAAGGCTAAGTGAAAAGTTCACCGAAGTTTGGCCGCTATACGTTATCTATCATAGAATAATTACCACAATACACAATCACGTATGGAATCGATAATGACAAAGCGCAACGAGCAAATTGGTTCATTGCAATTTATTAGTAAATCGGTAATAAGCACAGAAGTTTAGGAGGAAGCTACAAGTGAAACCCGTACGGTTTCGTCAGATTTAAAGCTTTGTGTTTGAAAAATATTTATGCTTGAGCTGGGTTGCAAATTTTCTTTAACTGTGGGGGTTTCCTTCGAGGAGCCCGTTTGCGTCTCTTTTTTATGTTCACGCCGCATTCTGATGGATAACATGTGTGGCTTTTCACGAAACTTCAGCACAACGTAATTGCCTCTTATTTATTGGCTAGAATTATCACACGTTTTAGCATATAATTCTTCATAAAGTACTTTTATAACCATAGGACTCACTTTTCATTGACATTATTTTAATAGATACATGTCTTACACCATGTACAGCTAATATTTTAGGCCAATATACAGCCACTCGATTTCCACCATATTCAACTTTTATCATTGCCATTATTCACCAAGTGTCATGGTGTCCTTTGGTCGTGTCTGGCCCTTGCGCCAAAAACAATATCTATCAATCAATTCGAATTACCGGAATATATAGGTAGTATATATAAATGCATGATAGTTTTGTATGGGCACATTGAGCAGGGAAAAGACGCCAACCCAAAACTGCCAGCGCTATAACGGTCATAAGGTAGCAGATAATAGTACCTTTAGACATCACCGACAGCTATGGCTGTCGATGTTACTCGTGTACGTATATATGGCCACATAAATGAACAGAGTGAGTCTTTGAGGTTTTAATTTTCAAACTATTTCGCCTCATTGCAGGTGTTTTTTATCACCGCCTGCTTCAGCCTTTGTCGTCTGCCCCAAACAGTTTTTGGATCGCTGGCTGGGAACTGCAACAAGGCCGTAATGCACTCCGACGCGTTCTCCGAAGCATTCGGATGCAAGAATGAAAGAAAGAGCTATGCAGCGCAGAAGTGCTTGTATTTTGACTGACATTTGGAAAGTGTGTTCGTGTTTAAGAACTTTTTTCGGAGATATTGTTTAGCATGCATGCTTGATTTGCGATTTTCCTCCTATAGGATAACATTCCTTTCGACGAATTTTATTTTTCTTATGAAACTCATCACATAACATTTCTTCTCATAAAGTGGTAAACAGACTGTCATTTAATGAAGTAGTAAACAAACAGCCCGCCTGTGAAAAAAAATGTGGCAGCTTGTTTCTCTTTGCCTACTCAGCCTACATTTACACATGAGGGACATCCAAGTTACTGCGTAATCAGAATCACTCCACGCGAGGAGCATAAAATATTCATGTTTGTATTTCCATAGAGATTTCTTATGCATTTTCGTTTAAGCGATTTCATGGATTGTAGCGAGAGTCAAAACATTAGCTGGATGTTATGACTACCTGTTCACATGGGTAATTCGAGAATGTGCAGTACGCATATCTCTCCGAAGCATAAGATAAGTACGCAAAAATGCCACTGAATCGACTGTGTTCCCGTGTTCTTCGTGCAGGGCAAAACATTATTGCACATTCAGCGACTTCCTCTGTAGGTTTTGTGAGTCGCAGCCTGCTGAAGAACGTTCTCAGAGATAAATGATTTAGCAGCAGAAAAGATGTTAATGACACTGCAGGAACGAACGAACCAGTTACTTCAAACTCTTATGGCACACTATGTTCTATTTTCGTCAAACTACCTGACCATGCTCAGCATAAATTGTGACCACAGAAAGCGCGCACAAACACTTGCTTCAGCAACGCATCTCTGGGCACACGGGTGATGTAAAATGTCGGCCGCCTCAATGGCACTGAAGCTACTGCTGCCAAAAATAGATTTAGAAAGCACAATAGCAGGAAATCTGCGAGTTTGTGTACGTACAAAGTTTACAAAAATAAGCTAAAAACCCCCCCTACTGGGAACAGGGGTGCACGCGAAGCCAATCCAACCCTAGGGGCGGTTGGTAGGTTGTTTTAGCGTTTGAGACGTTCGCGGGCCCGCTATCGCTGCCGTTCCTTCAACGCAGCCTGCTCTTCGGCAGAAGGAACCAAACGCGGCCTCCCCATCTTACTGCCGTGCCTGAACTAGCGGGAAACGGCGGGCGTGAGGCCAGGGAACACGCGGTCACACCTTTTTCCTCCTCCGGATGGAGGGGACGCAAGTGTTAAGCGGGGGGATCGCGTGATCGCGCGCGCCAGCTGCGTGCGCCCCGTCTACTGCTTCATGCACATAAAACCCCGTATTAAAGGGCGCGTATGATGAACAGAGAGAGGTTCAATAAATAAAAAAACGACAGAAGTTGAATCGGTGAGCGTGGCGGTCTCGCAACCAGTGGTTCGGTGGTTCGATTCCCCGGCCCGACGAGCAACTTTTGTTGGCGCGCGGCTTGGGTTGTTTCGTAGACCAAAACCAACAGCGAAGCCGACACGAGTAAGGCAATATAAGCTTCGTTTGGGGGGAAACGCTGCGCTAACAATGACAAGGGCGAAAAATTAGGGCAGGCTGACTAACACACAGCACTTGCGTACCTACCTTATTTCTTCGGCTTTATCTTTGATAGCGCTGTTATTTTATCAAATGCATTCTTCAGCCTCGGGACAAGTGCTCGGTCATATGAAAAGATTTCCTATTGTCTCATGAAATGGGAACACATGTCATTGTATTGCAGAATTTGTATGCACTTCTATACCAGTGAAAAGCAATGGATCAATCTACATCTGCAAAGCGTTCACACGTTAGCACACTGTCGAGCATGACTTCATGAATTCTGGTCCTTGATTTGCGCGGTTTCTGTAATGTCGCGGTTCTCGTGGCTGAGTCGCGAGAGGATGTGTTGAGGTCCATGCGCGCTAAGTAGCACATATATTGCTGGTTGTCATTGCAATACATATTTGTATTTCAAGTACTTATCTCTTAGTAGGGCTCGTCATTGTCTCGTGTACATTTTTCTTCTAAGTTCCCCTTGTTAGAATGCTGATCATATGTGACTGCTACCGTTTTCTCTAAACCTCTGGAAAGCTCACATATCAAGAAAGTAAAGAAATTGAAAATGGTGTTTTTACTAGAGAAAATGTTGCAAATAAGATGCATAGCAGCTTCTGATCGCGGGAAGTTTTTAGACACAACAAATGCAGTTTGATGTGACAGAGCAGAATGTGTCAACGGGAAAGTTAGGAAATGATGGTGTAATGACTGTTACATACTTACTGAAAATTACTTGCGTGATCCCAAGCAGTTCCCTGAAATACAGAGAAATCGTCCTAACTTGCGTATTATTAGACGTGGAGTTCCCGAGGGCTAAATGAACCCATGAGCTACGAAACCCTAAATGCTGCTTGCTACGTGTTGTGCTTTTATGTGCACACACCTGTAATCAAGAAATTGTACGCATGGGCTTTAGCCATAAAGAATTTATTTACCGCTTTACTTAAAGTTTGCTTCGCATAGATTCTAACGTTCATGTGCCTCAGATCTACATGCCATCTTTATAGGGCCAACTTATTTGCACTGTACATCACCGAGTTCACTAACATCACTCTTACGCACAATGCAGTCTTCTGCATGCAGACAACACAAGCATCTCCGCGTTTTTCTTTTTTCAGGCCGCTAGAGGTCACAGGCTACAGAACCTAAGTCACAGGATTCATGCCAATCAACGTTAGCCTAGGCAAATTATGTCATATTTACGACACGTTATTTAAAACTGAGATATCACTGAGGTTTAGGTATGAAACAGGCGAATTAAAACACGTGAAATTACAATAATATACTGGCGCAATTTAAGGTGAACATATATGCGTGAGCTCACAAATGGTTTCTGAGATATCCTATTATTGCGTAAGCACTGTAGGGTACTTTGCCGGGGCTATGTGTGTATGTATCTACGTTTGTATTTAATCGTTTTACCAACTATCTCGGTCGCTCGGTAGTCCGTGGTTGACTAGTTAGCACATCGGGTAGTTGTGCTTAGGTAACAGTTCAAAACCAACCATCGGATCAACTTGGGTCACTCAGTATGCGGCAATGCGTACATACTTGCCGCTCTTCGATTAACCTCTTTCACGCCGACATGGGTCACTGTAGATGGAGGACTGGGCAGGGGCCGCTGTTCTAAGAAACTTTTCGACCCCGATTAGGAGCACTGGGTATGTGCCACTCGCTCTGTGCTAGTCTTGAATGAACCTCTTGCATGTCGATTTGGGTCACTGCGTGTGTGTTAGTAGGTGTATGCCGCTCTTCAATGAACGTCGTTGACGCTAATTTCGGTAACTTGGTATGTGGTAACCGAGAATGTGCCGCTCTAGAATGACAAAAAAATCCCTTTAATTTCTCCGATGCTGAGTGCAGTCCAACCAATGTCAAAAGGTCTCCTCCACGACAGCAGCCCGACGCTTTAACAGGATGCGCCACCGATACCCTAGGTATGTATCGCTTTTCAATGAACGTCTTTCACTCCAACGCTTTAGCGAGCTGCGCCGTGAATCACTGGGCATGTGCCGCTCCTCAATGAACTTCTCGCCAACTTTGGTCGCTGTGTATGTGCCACTGAGTGTGCGGCAAGCGAGGGAACAATTCGCAGCGTTCGCAGGTACCGACGCACCACGTTTCTCGTTTCGGAGGCCACGCGCGGACCTCTCGACAGTGCCACTAGATGGCGCATCGTGTCCAGAAAGAAGCGCGAGCGAAGGATCCCGGTTGCCGCATGACGCGTTTATCGGGGTTCGGATGCACAGGCGCACCACGCATTTCAGAGTCCCCGCGTAGACTTCGCGGTGGCGGCGCTGGATGGTGCCGAGTGTTCTTAGGGAATTGCGAAAGAGGAGTCCTGCTGCCGTACACGCCTCATACATAAATCGTTTCGACGGTGCCAATCCTTTCTGTGGCTATATTGATTCAATGCTAGCGCATTAGGCGAAATTCATCATGAGATGGGTTCTGCAGCAATTTTTATTCGCATGAGTGGAAATCAACAGCAAACACAACCATTTACTTTGTGTGTGGCCTAAAATATTGCGCTACCACAGTCTTATATAGCCGGGACTTCAATATTGTCTTCTAGAGAGGTCATGTTCGCAACACGGCGTTTATGCATGCAGATTGAGCTATTGGAGCACTATTGGGCGAACGTCTGAAAGGAGAGGAAGCTCGAGGCACAGCGTACCGGTGGAACAGTCGATGAGGGCAGAATGCGTCGTCAGAAAGTCGAGCCCGAAGATTAGGTCATTAGGGCAACTGGTCAGCACGGTGAACAGGACTGGAACTTGACGGCGAGCAATTCCTATGCGAGCAGTGCACATACCCCTGACGGCAACAGTGGCGCTGTAAAGGATGTTGGCAAACGCGGGAGGCCCTCAAAAGTAATTTCGCCCCAAAAGCGTGGAAGATCGCCATTTCGATCCTCACAGAATGCAAAACCAACGGGGGGCTTTGTTAGTGGGTCAGGAGGCACTCTTCGGCCGCAGAGAACCCGCGTCCCCAGCCCAGTGCATCGCAAAAGGGTGCACGCGCGGTCTGAAGACGCGGGGGAGGGGGTGGCGTTGGGAGCCGTTTGGCCCTCGAAGCGCGAATGGGTGCTCTCGCGCGCTGCATAAGCCGGACCACCTGCAAGACGTCATTAGGGTGTCAATGGGCATGCCTCGGTTGCAAGGAAGCCACTTCCGGTGGGGTCCTGTCACCGGACGCGCGGGCTTGGGAGCGACGGGCCGGCATCAGAGGCGTAGTCCGTCTTTGAGATGACAGTTCTATGGGCCCGCCGGAGACGGACCGCGCGCGGGACGGCATTGTGCATCGATGGGAGCGCTTCGGCGCGGTGCCCTTTACGGCATGCCGTGTGTAACTTCCAATTAAGGAACGAGAACGGAGCGACTCGGGTGCTTCTTTCACCGACAGTGTTCTGTGGGAAACGCCGGGATATTTTAACATGTCCCAGAGTGGAAGTGTTTATGCGTTATTTGTTTATTTCTTGTTTCTTGTTTTCTTTCTCTTCCTCTCTCTCTGAATGTTTCGAGAAACACAGGGAGAGAGAGAAAAGTGGTGACGAGTGAGTGACAGCCAAGTTGACCCAATCAGGTCACTGTGGGGTCGTGATTTGCCGTGAGGGGATTTGGGAGGAGCAACCGAAAGGTTGAAACCCGGCTCCCGAACCCTCACGAGGGTTCCGGACGCAGGAAGGGTGCTCTGCACTGTCGGCTCTGCCGAGTTAAGGCGCCGGTTCCAGTGTAAACTAAAGGTCTGGACGTACGAGCGGTGTTATGCACTATCGGCTATGCCGAGTGTTACGTCAGACTGCCTGTAAATAGCTGCCGATGTATATATTTTGTACATAAAGTCTTATCTCCATGTGCAAACGTCTATGGCGTCCCATCTCTGATGGAAGAGGAGAAACGACGACGGCGGCAGCAGAAGTGTCCGATTCAAGTAAGCTGGTCACGCCAGCTTGGAGCACTCTGTGCAAAAACGAACAAACGAGGGGGGAAGGAATCTTTAGTGGCGCCATTGGCGACGCGTACGGCTGGAGTGATGGCGGGCGTAAGAACTTTTTATTGCGATAGCAATTATATGGACACTTCAACCGGATTTCTGCCGTCGCCGTCGCCGTGAGGTTCCGTATAGATAAAATCTTCACCGCGCGCCGTATGCCCGAGCGCAAGCGTGCTGGGACGCGCGCTATCACGGAGAGCGAACGCACTCAATCCCCCACGCGCAAGCAACGAAGCGGGAAGCCAGCGCCGGAGGAAGCGGGGGGGGGGGGGGGGGGGGCACTTCTACTGTGCCAACAACCGCGCTCGTCGCTCGACCGCACGGTCTCTTATCTCTCCCACGCGCAAGCAAGGAAGCGGGAAGCCAGCGCCGGAGGAAGCGCGGGGGGGGGGGGGGGGGCGCACTTTTCTTCTGCCAACAACCGCGCTCGTCGCTCGCCGCACCGTCTCTTATCTCCACACGGCTCTGACCTCTATGCGCCGCGTGCATTCGCGGCTCAGTTTCTGTTGAAGCGATAGACCACACGTACCTTCGCCCGCAGCGGCGTATGCTTGCTGCCAGCGTTTTGACAGTCGTTGTCTGCAGTCATTCAGTGTGATCTCTTCATGTTTGTTTGTGCGCGCTCACACCACGCTTGTTCATTCAGTTAGTAATAGTCGGGTCACATTTTCCAACGCACGCTACACATGTAATGCTGCCCGGATCGGCAGTGCAGCGCTACAGGTGTGTCCCTTCGCACGCGCGCTGCCCACGGGAAGCGCTTCTCATCAACACCACCGTTTCACACGCGCCTTCTCGTGGTCATCGAGTCTCTCTTCATGTCGGTCTACTTACGCCGCAGCACACCTGCTTACTTAATCAGCTCATGTTTACTACAATTCATATTGCTACCAAAGCCGCTCACCTTACTTCGTATGACATTGCTGTGTTGCTATCGCATTCATTGCTTCGCCCTTAGGGCGAAACTGTGACATTTTTTGAGGTGACGACATAGGTTAGCGCTCATTATGGACACACTTGGGCTCCAGTATCAATCAATGCCGTCAACGGAACACCATCTCCGTCTACTTGAATTAGCTTCCTGTTCGTTAAGAAAGTCAACGGAGGATTTGGACAGGACGAACGTGATCCAGCACTACTTCAAAGAGCTGCATGACTTAGTTTTCCGTCCGGCGGGTTGGCGACGAAAAGCGGCGAGGTTGGGGTGGCGGAGAGCGACGGCGTTGAGGCGACGGCGATCGCACGGAGGAGCGGCTGTCAGGGCCATCAGAAGTAGGGTACAGACGGCGAGGTGAATAACGGCGTCCGTCGGAGTATGGGCGAGGAACAGGGAATGAGCTCCAGTATGGCGGCATCCAGGGGGTGCGGCAGTGGCGGGATACATGACCAACTCAGTGGCCGCGGAAGCAGACCGGTTTGACGTCTGGGGTTCTCCATTTTGCAGGAGTGCGTGGTCTGGTAGCGAAATACTCGTCATGCATTGCAGCTTGTCGAAATGAGAATGGGTGCCCAATCAGGTCGAGAGACAGAGAAGGCGATAGGGATGCCAAGGTTGGCAATTTCTTGCCGCACAACTGCTTGAATAACGGAAATAGTGGGGCCGCTTGGTCAAAGGTACCATCAAGGGGTCGTGGATAAAGGGGTGCTGGACTCGCCGCTTCAATCTCTCGGCGAACGATACGCATGACGTTCTCTTGAAATGGTCGCGTGACATTAAGATGGGAGCAAGAGTACGTGGCAGGTGTGATTCGGAGCCGGAAAAACTGTGGGACGACGCGGCCGCTTTTGGCTACCTCGAAGCGGTGGCATTCTTTGACGATTGCGTCGACAGCAGGAACGTCGTTATAAACGAGCAAACTGAAGGCGTCGTCCGCGATGCCTTTAAGGATATTACCCACCTTGTCAACCTCGGTCATGTGCTCATCGACTTTCCGGCAGCGCGCGAGCACTTCCTGTATGTAGGAGACATACGATTCGGTCGATTACTGGACGCGGGTGGCAAACTGTTTTCGCGCAGCCTGTTGGCGACCGGACGGGTTGCCAAATAGGTCGCGAAGCCTTTCTTTGAAAATGTCCCAGCTGGAGAGCTCGGCCTCATGGGTGTGAAACCAGACACGCGGTGTCCCGTCCAGATAAAAGATCACATTGGGAAGCATGATGGTAGGGTCCCAGCGCTGGCTTTGGCTAACACGCTCATACATGGTGAGCCAGCCGTCGACGTCAACGCTATCTTGGGTGGAGAATGTTCCAGGATCACCGAGACTAGTAACCGTAACGTACGCTGTGCTTAGCGCCGCAGGTGTAGGTGGCGATGGGGTGGTTCCATCGGAAGCCATGGCCGATAAGACGATGGTGCTGCCGCTTCGGAGCTCTGTTGCGAGGACGGGGAACGTTCCACCTCCACCACAATGTTACGCGAAGGGCGAGTCAATTAGACGAGCAACTACTTACGGATTATATTTACAACAGCGGTTGCAGCGCTGCCCTGTTAGATTCACAACGCGAGCCCAGTTCGTTGTTCCTCCTCTTTTCTCGAGTGATGGCGCCCGCGCGCCTTGCGTTTGCCGCGCCGCGAGAGTAATGGCGGTTTCAACCTACAAGACGCGCGCCAGCAATTGCCCACTTGGCTCACATTTTCGCCTTGCTGTACATCGTTACGCTATGAGAATCTCCGCATGCACTGGCACAGAAATCTTGACGTCGTAATTAGCGAAGGATTCATTCGCAGCTTGTTGCTCTGATCTCTCCGAGGGTTTGCGGTCATGATCAAGTTGTGTGATCACAGTTCCAAATGATGTTCACTCTTATTTTATTGGGCATAATACTATAGATTATAGCGGAAGCAGCATATTATTGCGTCTTTGGTAAACTTTACTTCGTCGACAACGTGGATCAAATCGCGCCTGACGAACTGTTCCTAAAAGCGTCCTTCCCCTACCAGCGGTGTGTCGGTACGTGGGTCGGCAAACCTACTCCTCTAGCCATCATAATCCTGTTGTTGCTATGCGGACGCTTCTTGTTAGGCCTACGGGCGCCGGAATCGCAGAGCGATCTCAGAAAGCGGACGGGCTATAAGCTCATAACTAATGTTTCAGGTGAGCTTAGAGAAAGTGAAAGCTAATTGCAATAGTTACTTGCGATTAACGCGAGTGAGGACGTAGCCATCACGAAAATTCACGCTGAAGCAGGAGTCATGGGTCAATGCCGCCATGTTGGACAATGCTATTTCTTAGCGTGCGTAAACATTAGATATCTCTGCTTGCGCCGCGCTTGGATGCGTGGTATCTGTCCTGCACTATCTGTACATGTGTGAGGCGCGTGGGCGCGAGCTTTGGCGCGCCGGAACGCGTACGTGTCATCATCATCATCGTCATCAGCCTATATTTATGTCCACTGCAGGACGAATGCCTCTCCGTGCGACCTCCAATTCGCTAGCTGTTTCCAAATTGCGCCTGCAAATTTCCTAACTTCATCGCCCCGCCTAGTTTTCTGCCGTCCTCGACTGCGCTTCCCTTCTCGTGTATCCATTCTGTAACTCTAATAGTCTACCGGTTATCCATCCTACGCATCACATGGTCTGCTCAGCTCCATTGTTTCCTCTTAATGTCAACTTGAATATCGCCTAGACCCGTTTGCTCTCTGATCCACACCGCTCTCTTCCTGTCTCCTAACGTTAGGCCTAACATTTTTCGTTCCATCGCTCTTTGTGCGGTCCTTAACTTGTTCTCGAGCTTCTTTGTTAACCTCCAAGTTTCCGCCCCATATGTTAGCACCAGTAGAATGCAATGATTGTACACTTTGCTTTTCAACGAGAGTGGTAAGCTGCCAGTCAGGATTTGGTAATGCCCACCATATGCACTCCAACTGAATTTTATTCTTCTGTAAATTTCTTTCTCATGATCAGGGTCCCCTGGGGAGTGATTGACCTAGATAAACGTACTCCTTTACAGACTATAAAAGGTGACTGGCCATCCTGAATTCTTGCTCCCTTGCCAGGCTATTGAACATTGCCTTTGTCTGTTGCGTATTCCTCTAAGCATGTAGTGAATAGAATTGGAGAGATTGTGCCTCCTTGCCTAGCTGACCCCTTTCTTGATAGGGAACTTTCTGCTATTCTTGTGAAGAACCAAGATAGCTGTGGAATCCTTGTATATAGTGGCCAAGATATTCACGTATGAATACGTGGATTTTACACTTCTTGAACCACATATATAGCTTTTCCACTACAAAACATGAATGTCCCATTGAAAGCCGCTCAGCGGTCCTTCGAGTTGTGATTTCCTTGCTGGCGAGCGAGCGCATTGGGACGCTTGGCACGTTTTCATTTGGTCTTACCGAGGCGCATTAAGTAAGCAGTGGAGGGCTTGTGTGGACAAGATACGCACGGAAAAAGACATTTCCCCAAAAGGACTGTAATGCTTTCGCATTCCCACACGTAAGCGGTCTTAAGTGTCTCTGCCGAATTTTATATGCGTAAGCATTTTTATGCTTACCGAAGGAGAAAACTAGTCTGTCGGTCCATCCGTCCGTCCTTCACGTAAGACGATCGCTTTCAAGATAGGGTTAGTAGCAGTGAGCGAATTCGCCGCTTCGACACGAACTAAGCTGCGAGAACATAGCAAACACAAAGCGATCAGTATTCGGCGCACTACGTCCACATCGCTGATCACTTTCAAGATAGGGGTGGCGCGGCCGCGACATAGGCAGCCGTCGCCAGAGTACGGCTGATCACGGTTGATAACGGTTCGACGGGGATGGGCAAGGCAATAAAGAGCACTAACGGCTTACACTAATCGGAACGTCATAAGAGCACCTGGTGCCGCCACCTGGAGTAGTTTGCTCAGGGGGGTGAATCTTCCTATACCTCCCATTGGTTCATTTATAGCAGACGCTCAGTTGACGCTAGCGCCAAGGCACACTTCAGTTAGGCCCTAGCGGATGGATGACGGTACTACGGTGGCGAAAAAAATAAAAAAATAAAGAAAAGCGGCCCGATTTTTTTTACCCCCCCCCCTTTCGCTATAGCACTTTTTTTTCTTCCTTTTTTATGATAACGTTGTTCCGCTCTTTTCTCCTTTCCCTCTTGACTTTCCTATTCCTCCTCGCAAGCCTCGCCTCACCCTCCCCTCATGCAACGCGGAATGCTCTTTTAACACGAAAGTGTTTTATGCCGGGGTCCACCAAGACTTCACTGACGTATTTCCGTCACGGAAATACGTCATAGAACGTAATACAAAGAAAGAAACCAGAAGAAAAAGTTCCACAAACATGCAAAATTTGGAAATCGAACCCACGACCTCTCGGTCCACGACGATAGATCGCCGAGCGTTTAACCCATTGCGCCACAAACGCATTTGCAGAGAGCTACACAGACGCGCCTTATCTATCTAAGGGCTCTGTTATACTCCGACGTTCACAACGCGCGCGCGCGCCGGCGTTCGTTTCGTCGCGTCACGTCGGCGAGGCCACGCCAGGCGCAAATCCGCCTGCCCTATAGTCCAACGCGACGCGGCCCGACGCAGCGGCCGGAGCCAAAGCAGCGCATGCTCAGTAGAGCAGAGCAGAGCGCGGAAAGCGATCGCCGCGCGGAAAGAAACGCGGACGCGGTGCAGTCTGGGTAACGTCGTCGGCGCGAAATGCAGCATGTTGCATTTCGCGCCGGCTGCCGCCGGGCCGCGCCGATGGACGCTGGCCGCGTCAGTCGCGCCGCGCGTCAGAGTATAGAGTGCTCGCGTTTTGCTGGCGTAGCGTCGCTGTGCCCAGCGTGCGCGCGCGTCGACGTTACGTCGGAGTATAACAGAGCCTTAACACTCCTCCGTGTACCCGCGCTCTTGCTCGGGGCGGTGCCGCCGCCTACGAGCAGAAAAGAGAAGTACTGCATTATGACACTAACGCGCACCGACAGTGAACGCTTCGGTGGTCTCAGCACTACGACGCCTCGATGCCAGCATTCGAAGGGACGCTGGCATCAAGAAGCACTACCAACGCCACCTAGGTGGCGTTGGTAGTGCTCAGCACTCAGCACAGCGGAGCGTGGCCTCCGCAATTAGCTCTGAAAATGTTTCTGAAGTTGATCGCGGAGGCTGCAATTACGACGCGCTGTACGCGCTGATTTGACTCGGTGACGATTCAGTTACGTGCTTTGTCTTGCGCGTTGTATTAGTGTGTCAGTTACGTGCTTCGTCTTTCGCGTTGTGCTAGCGTGTGCAGCGTAGTGCAGCTTCCATATGCACGACGGTTGCTCATGCATGGTCATCGACGTTGGTAGTCGTGATGGAGGAGACGTGCCACCAGGCGTCAGCGTGGGTGCATCAACGCCTAAGGGCGCTTTAGCCACAAAACACCAATAGACATTATATATCAATGTGCAATAAACATTACACTACTTCTGTGAAGACACGTTTCACTTTCGTGTTCTATACCGATTCCTATATAAGAGGGATCAACCACATTTTTTTTTTATTTCTTTAGCTGTCCACGGCGCGCTTTTTTTTTTTTTTTTGTCGCGGGCGTTATCAGACGCACTGCCGGACCAAAGCGCGCGCTCCGCGCTCCTCTCCTGACCGGCCGTGCCATTCGTGCATTCGTGCTGCGTGCATGTGAGCAGTGGATTCTTTTTACGTTTTCATGCACGCAGTGCCGTTCATTATTAGTATCAAGCAAGCATGCGCCCAAATTATATTTAAAAAATAATTGCACTTACAACACAACAGTTCTTTGGACTCACTTTATTGAGTTCGTTTGCGAAAACCAGAATTGGAAAGGACAGTGCAACACACTATAGAATGCAACAAAACGCGGATGGTGTTCCATGTACGCACATGTAAAAAACATTTATTGTAATTGATCTAATGGCCAATGCGCAGAATAGCTTCTCACGGGCTGCTTTTCGCTCGGTCCATAAAGTCCACCTTCGTGAAGTGCCCCGAGCATATTCTGCGGTTGTTGACCTTGTCTCTGGGCAAACCCATTAGGTCCATCCTTCCTGCGTAGGTTAAAAACGCTTCCATCATGAAGAACAGTGAAGATCATAAATTATAACATCGCAGTTGGAACATACAAAACAGAACTCGTTTCCCATCACGGCAGAGTACTAGTTGTGATATGTCAACCTTAATTCCCAGAAGCGCATTTTTAAACGATCGCGAGCAATTAGATAGAAATAAGTGCAAAGCGCACACCTACACACGTGTTCCTTGCGATACGCACAGGTGGTACTATATTTATCAGGAGCTTTATGTTCGCTGCTTGTTGGCATAAAGATTTACTGCATCGTTGTGGTGTTTTCAAATCAGCCAACTTATGGTGTTGGGCTGCTTAGCACGACGTCGCGGGCTCGAATCCCGGCCACGGCGGCCGCATTTCGATGGGGGCAAAATGCGAAAACACCAGTGTACTTAGATTTAGGTGCACGTTAAAGAACCCCAGGTGGTCCAAATTTCCAGAGTCCCCCACTACGGCGTGCCTCATAATCAGATCGTGGTTTTGGCACGTAAAACCCCATAATTTAATTTAAATCAGCCAACTGCTGCCTCACCATCGGACAGTCATGTACGACTGCGCACAATTACTATCACAAATAAAAACCGGGAAGTAAACAGCACGGTGCTCACCTGTTTTTTTTTTAGGAATACGGTAGAATTTCACGTCGCATGGCTCACTTCGTCTTGATGTGTTCGTACACCACGGAACCACACACGAACAGCGACAGCTGCGAGGCATGGCGGAAAAAAAGCAGACAAACGTGCAACGGTAGGTTACCACACGGACCACACTGCTAGCACGGAAGGCGAAAAACTGACCGTATAATGCATGAAAAAAATTTCTGCCGTTTTGGCCGTTTCAGCACGGCCGACGACGAGCGCGGGCCGCGCCGCCGATAGTTGAAGGCGAGAGAGAAACGACAAAGTTGAGAGAGGGTTCACAAGAAAAAAAAGGAAAAGCGATTTTGGTTCCGCATCCATCTCATGGATGGCGCTGCAATTCGCGTGGACAAAAAACCAGCGGAGTTTCCGGGGCCTGGTTTGCTCGCGTCATCAATGCGCTCTGCGCCGCCGCCCACAGCACTTCGCGTCGCCGCCGCGCTGTCGTTTATACTGGTCGGATGAAGTTTTAAATGGCCTGCTTTAGCACATACTTCATCACTAAATATCATGTTAACTACATGTTTCGAAACGTTGATCAAGCAGCACTTCATAGTATTTAAATATTGTTGAGTGAATAATTATGTATGTGCCAAAACCGCAATCTGATACGAGGCACGCCATAGTGAGAGACTCCTGATAATTTTGACCATCTGGCCATAGCCACCTATACTTTGTAATGCCCGCGCAGTGGAGCAGCGGAGGCCGTCCGCTGCCCTCCCCCTTCCTCCTCGATTTACGCCTGCCTTCTCCTCAAGAGGCGCTCGCACCCCACACCCCATACGTACCCCATACGACAGGAACGCGAGCGCCGCCTCGCGTTCCTGCCGACGCGAGCGGCGTCGCTTGGCGCGTTTCGATCTTGGACGCAAGAGGGTATAAATACGGGTCCACCGCTCGTGCTGCCAGAGTCCGACGAACGCCGTAGGCGCGCTTGCTGTTTTCGCTGTTGCCGAGTTCGCTTGCTTTAGGCGCACAAGTTCGCCCAATAAATTCAATTTTAAGTTCATAGTCGACGCAGTGTTACTTCCTGTCTACCTGCGTGCCAGGCAGCTCACCGTCACCTACTTGAGAATATTTTATGCTGCATTACTTTCGACATACCGATTTGGTTTTCTATCCGCAGTGTGGAGTCAGTTGGGGTGCCCTGCGCCCGACAAGATGCCGTACTGCTGCGTACCACGCTGCAAGTCTTCGAGCAAACAACGGACGCCGGGCATATCGTTCCACGAGATACCAAGCGATCCGGAACTGCGAGCGAAATGGCTAAAGGTCATTTCTCAAGACTACTGGACACCGAATACGACGTCGTGTTACTCGACTGTATGCAGCCGACACTTCGGTTCCTCCGACTTCAAGGGGGGCTGCAAAATTCGCACTCAAGAAAGACGCTGTTCCCAGCATTTCCGAAGGGTATCCTGCGTACCTGCAGCCTCCGAAAAATAGAGAGAGAAGCGACGCGTCTTTGAGAAAACGTGAGGCAGCTGCGCCAGTGGACACACCACCGCCGAAACGAAGAGCAGTTGAGAGCCAACTGGAGTCTCCTTCGCTTCCTCTCAATGACTTGCCGTCCGTGGACGTCGCCTCTCAAGAGAGATCACTGATGGATTGCTCCGCAACCGAACTGCCGCTACCTCTGGAAAGCGGCGCAAGCGAGCGCTGCATCACTACGACCGTGCAGGTGGACAGAGCTGTGCAGGTGTCGTTATTATTCTCGGTTTCGGCAATGGACAAACGAAAGTGGAGACGTAAGGAGCGAGACTCGAACGCGCGAATTGAGCGACTCAAGAACACCGTCGACAAGTACAAACAGGAACTGCAAAAGCTCAAGGAAGAATGCTACGTGTCTGCATTCCTGCAAGTTGTGGAGAAAGCGAAAGAGAAAGACCTGGCTGCTTCAATATTAGTGGAACAAGTTCAGAATTTCGCGAAGAAGAAACCAACGTGGTCTGAGGTGACAGTGCGCCATGCTGTGGTTTTGCGTAACCTCTCGACTCGTGAATACGGATACGTAAGGAGCACAGGTATTCTTCGGCTTCCCTGTCGAAGTGCCCTCGAGCGCTTTATGGGCTCATCACGTGGAGAATTGGCATGACCGAACTCGGGAAGCAAAGGCTGTCTGCAGAACTCGCTTCTCATCCCTCGTTGCAAGCGAGGAAATGCTCTTTAATTGTAGACGAAATGCGCGTCAAAGAACGGCTACTGTATTACAAGCAAACAGATGCCTTCTTCGGCGAAGTGGACTATGGTGTGAACTTCCCCAAAGAAACAACAAATGAGCCTGTGCTGGTGAACTCGCTCTTGTGTTTCGTCCTTAACGGCCTTTCAGTTTCGTTCAAAATACCCGTGGCGTACTTTTTCGAGAGAAACTGCACTGGCCGGGAGCTGCACATGCTCATGAGACACGCTCTGAAGGAAGTTGAAGAAATAGGATTTTTCGTCGTGCGCATTGTCACAGACAACCACAAGATGCAACTTCTGTGCAACGGAAGCCTCAAGCATTGCATTGACCACCCTGGAAAACCGAATCGAAAGCTCTTTCTTGCATTCGATCAGTGCCACCTGATAAAAAAAGTGCGATCACAGTTTTTGTCCCGTGACATCGGAAAAGGCGGCGAAATGTCAGCGAACCACTTGAAGAGCCTCTACAGAATGCAGCAAGGCAGCCTTGTAAAGCCAGTACGATTTTTGACGAGAAAGCACGTATTCCCTACGAATATGGAAAAAATGAACGTGCAGAGAGCAGTGCAAGTTCTTTCTCCTCCCGTGACAGTTGCAATGAAGCTCTTGCAAGAGCAGGCGGGCCACACGTGCGACGCAAGCTTCGCGGGTGTTGGACCGACGGTGCAATTTATGGACACCGTGCACCACTGGTTCGTGCTCATGGACGTGAGTAATTGTACCCAGCACATACATCAGAAGAATGCAGACTGCAAGCAGTTTGAATCTGCAGGCGATGAACGGCTAATCTGGCTGGAGACAAGCTTCCTCGACTACCTGGACGATCTCAAAAGTCAGTGCTTGGCAAATAACTTCCTAACCAAAGAGACTTATGAGTGTGTTGTGCTCACAACTCGTTCGAACGTTGAGTGCATTAGATATCTTCTTGAAGAGATGTCTTTTGACTTCGTTTTGACGAGGAAAATGTCATCGGACCCAATCGAGTCGTTCTTTGGCTGGCTGAGGAAATCAGCAGGATCAAATGATCAAACGGACGTCCACGCCGTGCTCACAGGCATTGAGAAAACCCTCAAGACCGGTATCGCATCGGCGTAGAGTACAAGCAACATAATGGCAGCAGAAGAGATTGATTGCTTGTCAACGCTGCCGCAACAGAAAAACACAAGCGAGCAAACTAGCGAGGAATTCCCTGCAGATCCACGTAGAGAGCTCATAGAGCGACTAAACCGAGATAAGCCTCTACTTCCCACTCCAGATGTGGCCGCAGTGGCTATGGTTGGTGGCTACGTCGCAAGAGCCGTACGAGAAAACTTCGAATGTGAGGAGTGCTTCGCGCTCTTACCGAAGCCAAACGCCTCGACACCATCGGACTCGCTCATTAAACACCAAGACCGCGGTGTACTTCTTTACCCGTCCGCACAACTTCTAGATGTTTTCTACGCATTACAGAAGTTCGTCGAAGTTCTTCTAGCAAGAAGAAGGCGTATGCATCACCCTTTAAAGGAGGCTGTGAACAATACTACCGAAATCGTCCGCGAGCACAAAGCTTTGTTTGATGTGTTCGAAGCCAGGGCACCAAGAGAATTTGCTCAAATTGTTGCTTACGAAGTTCTTTCGCCCAATATTCACCAATTTCGCTCTGAAAGCGACAGACAAACAAGATGTCGCCAAAGTCTTCGCAATAAAGCCACTGTCACGAAAGACCCTGAAACTGTGAGCTTGATTTCACAGCTGGGAGCCTAAATGAAAGGTCCAGTTTTCACAATATGGGTCGTGTTGCTTCCTTTCAATGTACTGTGGGGATGGAAAGAAACGCGAACAGTGCGGCACCTACATTCTCTGATATTTCGCATTTCTTTTCGAGTGGTTGTAGCCTGCATGATAACTAGAAGGCACTAGAATAAAACTATTCTAGCATCTTTTTATTCCCACCAGGGTCACAGCAGGATGAAAACATCGCGCCGCACTGTTTGCCTTTCATCCCATCACCCCTGTACATCATGAACAAACACCAGTGCAACCTGCTCATTTATTTCACAGCTCCATCTCTAATACGAGCGCAAGTTTCTCTCCACAAGCACGCGCGCAACAGCGTAGTCGCGTCGTCTGCTCTGGGACTGGGTATGGGGTGGTAGCGCGGCGTGGTGGCGAGCGCATGAACTATAAGGAACGGGTGGAGCGCCTTGCTCCACTCGCCACTCGGCGGGCATGCAAAAATATAGGAGGCTATGATCTGGCGTTCTTTAACGACACGCGAAGCGTAAAACTCGAGCCTTTTCTCATTCCGCCCCCATTTAAATGTGGCCCCCACTGCCGCCGTCAAACCTACTTCTTTGTGCTCAGCAGCGCAGCGGCATAGCCACTGAGCAACTGCAGCGTGTGTTAGTAGCATGACTGCAAGCATTCACATCTACTTGCTCTTGTAAGTGTACCAAAACAACGCTCGATCAAAATTTTTGCCTAGGCTATGGTTGTTTCAATGCTTCAAGGGATTGAATGACGCCAGAATTTCCATCCAGAAGAAACGAAAGAAACAAATAAGCAGTAGGCCGTGGGAGCTTCCCCAGTTTCTTCCGCTCTGTTCACTTATCCGTTAACGCTCATTCACACTAGACCATCACGATGACGACCATCGGCAGACTATAGTCGACACTGTGTCACTGAGACGCACTCTTTCACACTAGGCCGACAACGCCGCCTCCGCGAATGAGGACAGCGAGTTGTCGTAGCGTGACAGCCTTTCGTGATGCCGATGACGACAAAACCAGCTGCCGACCGTCGTCTGCGGCAAGTCGCCGCGAAATCGGTTGTAGAGCGAAAACATCGCACTGACATAGTGCATAGTGCAGAGATAGTGCACTACCGCGCCAAAGAAATTACATAATTTTCAGGTTTCGGTATTTGTTTCGCACTTTTATTATTTCATTATGAGGAGATTTAACATAAAAGGCATGCTTTGTGGGTATTTTGTTTCATGTCATTTTTTTTGTGGATTGTCATTCTCAAAATTCCGAGGAATAGCTTTGCCAAGAATGCAAGACAAGGTATGAGCAACGTTAATGATAGAATGGTGTGGCTTACCTAAACGTGGTTGGGGATGATTTTCTCGGCTGCGGGCGCCAATGCCGACGCCGGTGCCGGATTTTCGGCGACATGGGGCCCTATACGGTATCGCGTTAAAATGAACTAAAACGAACGGAAACATGCTTTAGCTGAAATGCACTATCGCCAGTAGTGTCAGCTGGCTGTGGCAAGGACACTGCGCGCTTTCAGGCTGAACGCGGGGAAACGCGTCCGCACTAGCTCTGTCTCTTCTTTCAGTGCGTTGCCTCGATGGTGCTGCTACAATTTCTTGCAGTGAATGTGCAAAATGATCCGAACATGTAGACACAAAGCGTATTCGTATCCACCTTCTGTAGGCTTAAGCGTCTTCGAGAGCTAACTCCTACATGAGGTTTTCGTACGCTCCTTGCGTCTTCTTTTATTGCAGCCACGGAGACACCCAGCAGCACATTGGCTTCTTTCTTGGCGGTTCTTCAAGGGCCTTTAAACACACTAACTCTGCCGTCGTGACGGCTGCAATTTGAACTTAGTCCACTTTCGTTGCCAACAAGGTACAACGTTGCGAAAAAGGTACAACTAAGGCACCGCACGTAACCAACAGTCTGCATAGGTGAACGTCGCGCAAGTGAGACAAGATAAGTCGCAGACTTCGTCCCGACTCGACCTCTCCGCCGACGCGCCGCCAGCACGGCTGTCGGTGGACCATCGGCAGACTGTCGGCATCGGTACAGTGTGACAGAGGCGCCGACACGAAGGAAAAACGCCGTCGCCGAAAGTGGGCAGACCGAAAGCTGCGGCGTCGTGTCGGCCTAGTGTGAATTAGTCTTTAGAGGCCTACGGAGTATGTTTCGCGGGTGTTCGGAGTATGTTACGCAGGCAGACCCTCTTAGTGCCTGGCCTGCCTCTTGCTGTGCTTCAATTTCAGTAACCTGTTTTGTTTTGTACCAAGCCATGCTGAGTTCACCACAGGGGCCTAGGACCAAGTTATTCTTGTTCTTGACGAAGACATTCTTGTTTGCCTTTAAATCAAGACTCCATGGACATCCCCCCAAAGTACTAATAAAATCCAAAGTGAACTTAGACAAAACTTGTTAGACTTTCATTTTCTAATTACTAGCTATTCATATCTTGCTAGTGTGCACATACTTTGATGAGCACCAGAAAACGCATTATTAGTCTCACACAAGGCACACTGACATGGTTATGTTTAAGAAAATAAGTTAGTATCGAAATGAATACGAAGGACCTCATATTCTATGAATCATAATGCCCAGGAATCAATCGTACAAATTAAGCATATAATACTCATGTAGCGCAGTGATAAAATGCATAGCTTAATATACGTCGTGCAAAACTAAGATTTAACTGCAAAGAGACAGAAGAAAAATAATGGAAGTAACACCTTTAGCTTGCTGAGCAGTTGATGAACAAAGTTTTTCGAGACAGTTGGAGGCATGGTCCTCAAGATCGCACCCAAAAAGAAATATTATTCGCCTTGAGCGCAGTATAGAAAATGCCGCAGAACCAACCAGTTCTAATCTATATACAGCGATGCTTTGTGTGAGTGCATGAAGAGCCGAAATACGAGCACATGCACGCACGCATGCACGCACGCACGGAAAGGTGGAGGCGAACGCGAAAGCTATGCGTTCGCATCGCTCCCAACGCTTCACGCTCGCCTGCGAGGGTGCCTATGCTTCCCTTGCAAACTCCCTCCATCCTGTCCCGACGGCGCGCAGAGAGAGATTGTGGTTGTGAAGAGGCGCTATTTCCTCTTCACAACCACAATCTCTCTCTCTCTCTCTCTCTCCACGAAGCGAAAAAAAAAATGTCACAGTTTCGCCCTAAGGGCGAAGCAATGAATGCGATAGCAACACAGCAATGTCATACGAAGTAAGGTGAGCGGCTTTGGTAGCAATATGAATTGTAGTAAACATGAGCTGATTAAGTAAGCAGGTGTGCTGCGGCGTAAGTAGACCGACATGAAGAGAGACTCGATGACCACGAGAAGGCGCGTGTGAAACGGTTGTGTTGATGAGAAGCGCTTCCCGTGGGCAGCGCGCGTGCGAAGGGACACACCTGTAGCGCTGCACTGCCGATCCGGGCAGCATTACATGTGTAGCGTGCGTTGGAAAATGTGACCCGACTATTACTAACTGAATGAACAAGCGTGGTGTGAGCGCGCACAAACAAACATGAAGAGATCACACTGAATGACTGCAGACAACGACTGTCAAAACGCTGGCAGCAAGCATACGCCGCTGCGGGCGAAGGTACGTGTGGTCTATCGCTTCAACAGAAACTGAGCCGCGAATGCACGCGGCGCATAGAGGTCAGAGCCGTGTGGAGATAAGAGACGGTGCGGCGAGCGACGAGCGCGGTTGTTGGCAGAAGAAAAGTGCGCCCCCCCCCCCCCCCCCCCGCGCTTCCTCCGGCGCTGGCTTCCCGCTTCCTTGCTTGCGCGTGGGAGAGATAAGAGACCGTGCGGTCGAGCGACGAGCGCGGTTGTTGGCACAGTAGAAGTACAGTGGCTAGAATGGGGAAGTGTGACGAGCGCGCCCGCTCGGTCGTGCCGCTTTGCAGGGAACAAGGTAGATGGCGCTGCGGCCCGTATTCACGTCACGCGCTTGAAGCAGAAGCGTTGCCAAGGCGTCGGATCGCCGCGTTTCATTATTCTAATTCGCGTTTTTTTAGCTAGTGTGGTTACACATTTTGCATTTTGTAGCTCAATGATATGATATGCTAATATGGCGTGAACAGATGGCAGAAGCTTGCACGGATGCGGAATGCCCTCAACTAAACGCGATCAACACGCTGTTGGATTCTTGCGATTGCACTATTTTAGTTCACCCTTGGATTTATGAAACAACTCCTAATGAAAGGAAAGTCTGGACCACAACAATACATTTTATTGTATACTTGCCGAAACACAACTTAGAAACACACAAATACGTCGCACGGGTTGGAAAGCAGTCAAGCGTTGGACCTAATGTTTACGTCAGACGGCTAAGTTTCAGATGTTTCTTTCTCTCGCGGGAAGATGCATGCTCCTTGTTCAGGGACTTCGTGTAAAAGTGGAGGCGCGTTATGAAAAAAAACTTTATGATCTGGTTGGTTAGGCTGTCACCGTGCTGTGCACATCCAAGCACGACAGAATTCCTCTTCAGGCACGAGGTCAACTCAGCCAAGCTGTCATGATGTAGCTCATTATAGCTGAACCATGTCGTGAAAGTCATCTCAAGGGCTTCGACGAACGCGAAGAGCTGCTCCGACGGATAGAGTAGCCCACCATTGTCGCAAAAATGTGTCAGCGTAGCGAGGTCTTTGCTTGCATCCTGCGGAGCTACCAGAAGCTCATCGAAGCAGTCGCGGCAGCCGCTTTTCAGAACATTTTTCCTAGCGACATACCCGGCTATGTAATAAACAAGTCTGGCATCGCTATTCTTCGCAGCATACACATGATCAGGATCAAGCGCCGACTTTTCCAATACTCCAGAAGCTTCTTCGAGCTTGCCATTGTTAATCAGCGAGTCCACTGGCTTGGCACTACTGCCATCTCCAAGGAGAGAGGTCAGTGAACCTCCTGAACAGTTTCCACTGTTTGGGGCCTTCACCAAATCATAAAAGCTTAGGCAGTTGACCGTTATCAAAAACTGCGTTGCCGTAGGGTGATCGTTGCACCCTGAAAACTGGCGAATGACACCAAATAACTTTTCAATGCAGTCTTGGCTTAGACGGCTTGTGAGGATGAACTTGAAGTTCAGCTTTTCACTCGCATACCTCAGTAGGCCAAGGGTAGCATGCAGAGTAACTCTCAGTCCCTCGGCGGTGCTTCCTGAAATGAATCCAATTTTGGATGGCTCTAGGGAAGTTTCCCACTTGTTGAGGTATTCTAGGAACTCTTTTATGTTCGTTTCTTGAGGAGAATCTATCTTCAGTCCTTGCGATGGAATACGTGCCGTCATTGCTTCGATTAGCTTTACCATCCTGTGCACAAACGCCTGTGTTGGAGCTGGGTTGCCCCAACGCCTAGACACTTCATTCTTATAAAAAAATAGGCCACGTAGTACTTCAGCACTGAACAAATGGAAGGCTAAGTTTACCTTCATCTTCTCGAAGTTGTTTGGGTTCACATGGGAAGCGGTGATTTTAGGCATCACTTTTAGTGTCACGGCGCATTTATCTTCATCATACGCCCCTTTGATATGCTCCATGTACACAGCACCATCTGGGGTTTTGTAAGGGGCTTTTATAAAGCCATTCCTAACACACTTCATTAAATGTGGGAAGTCTGATATAAAGAAAAGGCGCCGGCCTTCCTCGACAGGATGCGGCACAGAAGACTTTATGGCTGTTGAAGACCCCGATATACCAAACCTACGCCACATGGACCGATTCCATGATGCTCCATCCGACGTTATAAAATCCACTTTGAGGCCTGCTTTCTCTGTAAGCAGCACGGCTTCCACAACAATCCTTGAAAGCAGTGCAGCTTTTACATTTCCTCTGGAAGCAAAAACTCCCAGTATTTGATGCCAGGAGCCTGTCAACGGTTGAAACAAAATGACCATGCCATGATCACATGGAATGTGCTTTTCGCTGTCAGGTGTGAACGCTCCCAAATCTACAAATCCTTCTACCTTTCCTGCGGTACCAACACTCAAGCACTCTGACAACTTCATTTCGTCTATTATGAGCCCACCGTGTCGTTTGAATTCATCCATTGATTTCGTTTTCTCGGCAATCCCTGCTAACACCATGGAATTAAAGCCAAAGCCGCTCTTATACTTGCGCATGTATACTTTCAGGCACGAGCGACTCGGCAGCAGCAGTATGCCCTCCCGTCTCACGTGTTCATACAGCCTAGGGCTCTTCATTCGCATTATCATGCATTCCAATAGCCACTCTGGGTTGTACTTCATTCCCTTTGCCGACTTACGTCGTGCACCCTGAAAACATTGCATGATAGCAAGCCTTTGCTTGGGCCTGAGATCTTTTAGTCGGTTTTCAAGGACGTTTTCTTCGAGCTCCTCACTTTGCTGCTTCAGTTTCTGCATATTATCTTCATACCGCGAAAGCTTAGCCCTTAATCGTTTAAGAGCTTGTGTTTGTGTCCTCCTCCTTAATGATAGACGAACAGCTTGAGTCCGACTGCGTTGTTTCCGCGAAGATCTTTGATTGAGGAGGCCTTTCCTGAGAAGTTTACAAGAAACGCATTGTTTTTTCTCTTGTGCGGTTCCATGACATTTTGAACTGGATATTTCGGTACCAGTGACAAGGTACCTCTTGTTTCCGATAGCAAACGGAAATTCTTCAACAGTTCCAGCCCCTGAGCACACGCTTAGAGCGTCTACCTGCCCTAACAGTGAGGCAGGGTCGTCACACACATCGTGCAGTATCTGTATTCCTTTCACAAACACTTCTTGCTTCACTCCGTTTTCTTCTTGTGTGAAAACAACCAACTTCCTGGCGAACAAGATGCTCTTGTCTTTTCCCGGTTCACACACGCTGTAACCAACAATCAGAGGAGATACACTGAACGTATGTTTCCCCCACGAGGGCGACGGTAAGGCGAAGTTCTCAAACGGCATGCATGAATCGCTGTTGATGTCAACACTGTCGATCGCGTTCTCAGCACTTACTGATGTGGTTGTCTCTTGTGCACGCTTCTTCCTCGGTGGGGCATGCTGTTCAGTCCTTGTGGGGCGCTTTCTCTCCGGTGGCAGCCTCTTTGAGCAATAGGCAGGTAGGTTCGGGAACCGAGTAGGAACCGCTCCCGGAAGCAGCACAGGCCTGGTTCTGTCAATGCGGATGAGCTCACCATTCACTGTGTGCTCAAAATATCTAGAAATGAACCTATCGTCGAAGTGGAGTTCGCACACTGCACAATTTTCTTCCAGTTTCTTGTCGGCGCGAGGAACAGCGCGTTGCCACTGTGCGAGCAAGGTTTGGTCCTTCGGTACACCAAACAAGGCCAGTTTATTCTTGTTAGACTTATAGCCTGTCGTACACCCAGGCACAAAACAATCACTCTGCCTCCTTGGCATGACTACAGCATGACTACACACGACGGGGGTCAAACTTGCGCGCAGAACCGTAAAAAGAACTGTACGCACGTGGCATTCACCAAAAAGAAACGGCGAGCTTTTCGGCGCGGCGGAGCTTCAGCGACGTGAATGCGGGAGCGAGCGCCCCCACGCGGTTCCCTCTTCTCCGGCTTCAGCGCCTCCCATATGAGCCGCTCGCCGGTCGTCACACTTCCCCATTCTAGTCACTGTAGTAGAAGTGCCCCCCCCCCCCCCCGCTTCCTCCGGCGCTGGCTTCCCGCTTCGTTGCTTGCGCGTGGGGGATTGAGTGCGTTCGCTCTCCGTGATAGCGCGCGTCCCAGCACGCTTGCGCTCGGGCATACGGCGCGCGGTGAAGATTTTATCTATACGGAACCTCACGGCGACGGCGACGGCTACGGCGACGGCGACGGCGACGGCAGAAATCCGGTTGAAGTGTCCATATAATTGCTATCGCAATAAAATGCGCCTTCCGGCGTTATCA
The DNA here is from genome assembly GCF_013339745.2 of Dermacentor silvarum. Lineage (NCBI taxonomy): Eukaryota > Metazoa > Arthropoda > Arachnida > Ixodida > Ixodidae > Dermacentor > Dermacentor silvarum. The sequence goes on along the minus strand of NC_051155.1, from coordinate 17,678,560 downwards.
TTCCATGTTACCAAAACCCACGTGACCAGGTGATGACGTCACGTTGCCGGTGCTGGACCTACTGCGGCTTCGTGGAGCAAATACCCAAAATCACCTGGCAGAAAGGGAGTGTGGAAGCAGGCGCCGTGCGTCTTGACTGAGCGTCAACGGCGCTGCGATGGCTTCAGACTGATGCTACAGGCGCGTACGTAAAGCTTGTGTGAGGGGGTGCGTGCGTGTGTGTGTCGAGGGAATGAGGTAGGGCAGCGAGGAGCGAGTGTTGTGCTGCCGATAATGCGTCGGTCGCCCGGTTCGCGCTGGGTCGCTTTATTGCGATATCAATTATATGGAAACTCCAAGCACATTCCTGCCGTCGCCGTCACTGTGAGGTTCCGTATAAAGTTCAACGGCGATAAACTCGTCGTCGCGCGCCGTATGCTGTGTGTGCGAGTGAAAGCGCGCGAGGAACGCGCGCTTTCATGGAGAGCAAATACGACGTCTCCGTTCGCGCAAAAGGCCATGGGGGATGGGAGAGAGGGAGGGAGGGAGGGAAGGCGATCTTTAGCTGCGGCACTAAATGCGTATCTTGCGACCAGGCGCAAGGGGAACTGGCGGCTCAATCTCCCTCAAGAAAGGAGGAAAGCGGGAAGGCAGCCCGGGAGGGAGGGTCCGCGGCTTCTACTCTGCCTGGAATTGCGTACTTGTACTATGCGCGGCTGAGGACTGTCGTGCGCACCGTATCTTGAAAGCGATCTCCACATGGCTCTGACCTTTGTATGCGCTGTGCTTTTGCCGCTCAGTTTCCGTTGAAGCGATAGACCACACGAACCTTCAGTCACTGCTCTTCCCGTGCTTGCTCACGCCAGCGTTTTCACAGTGCTTGTCTGCGGTCATCGAGTGTGATCTATTCGCGTTTACTTGAGTGCGCTGACACCATGCTAGTTAATTCACTTAGTAAGTGAATGTGTACAAGCTTATGCAGCCCAAAAAACTACTATCCTTACTCCGTATAGCTCTCTACTAATTTGCTATCGCAATTGATGCTTCGCCTTTCGGGCGAAACTGCGACTTTTTTAACAGCGGAACTGTTCTTAGTCGAGCGTGCACCGTCGATGACGATGCCGTCACGCAGGAGTAGAGCCGGAGGGGTCACGTGACCCGCTCGCAAGGAAGAGAGGAGCCGACCAATCGGAGCGCGCGCCGGAGAGGAGGAGCGGAGGCGCCGGGGTATTAAAAATGGCTGCGGCTTAGTTCAGCTAATCCTGGATATGCAAAGCGAAAGCTTGGTTTAGCTTGGTTTAGTCTCGTATTCACTTGGTTAACCTTTGTTTAGCTTAACCAACGTTTGGTCCCCTCTCCGACGTTTTATTTGCCGAACAGCTCGCTCTTCCTCAGTCTCCGAGGCCAGCTTCACGCGCTTGGCATTCCGGACCCTCTCCAATGAAGCAGTTCTCCCGGCGATATCCGCGTGTTGGTCAGACGCCACTTGCAGATGATGGCTAAAAAACTCCCGCTCCCGCGCAACGCTCAGAGAAGGCCCGCCCTCGCTCTCATCCATGACAACGATCGCACTGACAAGGCGAGCCCGGCGCTCCTCTTAGCCAGGCGCGCGGCGAGTCACGTGGTTTCATTCATTGGTCAGCCCAACGCTTTTGAGCATTACAATTTCTCCCAGTATTTCTGAACGTGTTCCTTACTTTTTTTAATTGAACTAAGTGGACTTTGTAGTTATTCGGCATGCTTTTTTTGTGTCATTTAACAAGAAAAGGGTGTGAAAAAAGCGAAGATATATTTACGTATGCTGAACACTTAGGTCCGAGAGCCCAACAGGGTTGCGATGCGGATACCAATCACTCAGTGGCTAAAATCGTTTAACAGCACATTGACTGAACTGAAGGCCTGAACAAGACAGTGAGAATAAGCTACTCCAGCAACGCAGTAAGATATAAACTACAATCTTGCATATTTACCCAGCCATGCTTCTGATAAGAAAATGTAAATTTATATAGTACATGGAACAGCACATACATATAAAACGGTATTAAATAAAGAAAAAAATACAGGTACCCAGCAGCAATAAAACAACATCAGGTAACTAGATCACAATATAGCTTCAAAAGGGTAATTTCACAGCAGGAGAAGGAACTAACACAACTAAGCAATGTGCATATCAATTCCAACTTTGATAAAGGTGCACTAGATTACAAAAAATAATAACAAAACACCCTTGAGGCGCGGGTTGGTCATTCAAACGTTGGAAATGGGAAAAGAACAACAAACCATTTGTCGCAGTTTCACCCGAAAGGCGAAGCACCAATTACGATAGCAAATTAGTAGAGTGCTATACGGAGTAAGGACAGTATACAGTTTTATCAGCTGTATGGACTTGTACATGCAGCAGAACCAGCAACGCGCAGAACTGTTGTCGACGCCGTCGGCGTTTTCACGCGTTCGCACCGAACGCGCGCGGAGTTTTTATAAACGTATTTGGTGCCGCAGCTAAACGTCGCCTCTCCTCCCTCCCTCCCTCCCGTCCCCCCACACTCTTTCGCGCGACGGAAAAAGTTGCGTTTGCTCTCTATATATGGAAAGGAGGAAAGAGACGCTTAATTCTGCAGCCCTTCAGGGTGGTGGTAGAAACTTTTATTGCCATTGATGGTGGGGGCGAAGACCCCTACATGGCACTTGGGTGCTCCCTTACTGTGAGGACGCACCCTTACAAAGCGAAGGAGAGCCCTTGGAGCGCAATCCTTCTCATAGCACTGGGGATGATCCAGCACTGGTCTTGAGGGGAAGTGCATGTCAAAAGAGTCTCCCAGTAAGACTCCGCCACGGTCTGTGATGGGGGATGAGGGAAGGTGGGGCATGTGAGGAGGGTGTGTAGGAAGTCTCCTGGTTTACCGCAAAGTTTGCATGAGGAGGGGAATTGGTCTGGGTATCGTGCATGTAGCAGTAAGGGGTATGTGGCCGTCCGAGTTTGTAGTAGTCGCCAGTGTGCGGCCTGCGCTATGGTGAGGGATGGGGCTGGGGGTGTGTACTCCCTTCGTTCCTCCCGGTAGTACGAAAGGATATCACTGAAAGAAAGCAGGCGCTCTCCGGCCCGTAGAGGGGGCTCGACTCCTCCTGCCCGGAATGTGAGACCTCGGGCTAGGGAATGAGCTTCTTCATTGCCAGGGAGGCCGGCATGTGCTGGCGTCCAGATGAGGGCTATGGGGCGCCGGGGCTGCCAGAAGCGTAGTAAGCGAGCAGCGGTGCGGGATATGTAGCCGCTGGCATATTTGAGAATGGCAGATTTGGAGTCAGCGATAATCTTGGTGGCAGATGTAGAGATGAGACCAAGCGCGATGGCTGCCTCTGTGGTGGAATTGGTGATGATTGAGCTGGAGGTTAGAAGCTTTGCCTTATTGTCGGCTGCCGCCAGGGCCATACGGGAGCCTGACGTATATTCTGCTGCATCCACGTAGACCACATCATGGTCCTCGCTGTACTGTTTGTGGAGGGCCTGAGCCCTTGCTATTCTGCGGTTCCCATCTCGCTTAGGGTGCATGTTCTTGGAGATCGGAGGTATGTTGAGGTTAGAGCGGAGGATAGAAGAAAGGGGGACCCCCTCGGTAGTGTGTGTAATTGCGGTTGGGCCTCATTGGGATAATAGAGCGCGGCCAGCGGCTGTGTTAGATAGACGGGATGTTTGTACCGTAAATGTGGCTTCTGTGAGTTCCCCAAAGGTGCTGTGGACCCCGAGTTTGAGGAGTCGGTCGTTGGATGTGCTGGGGGGAAGGCGTAGAGCCATTTTCGTGCAACTCCGTAGGAGGACGTTTACCTGGTCTCTCTCCATCTGTCGGAGGGGTAGGTATGGAAGGGAATATGTGGTGCGGCTTATGATGTAAGCCTGGGTAAGGCGAAGTGCGTTTCGCTCATGTAGGCGATCCCGGCGGTTCGCTATGCGGCGAATAAGTCGGGTGGTCTGTTGAGCGTGTGTTTGGAGAGTCTTTATGGCTTCTCCGTGCGCACCGTGGGAGTGTAGAACTAGTCCTAGCACGCGGATTTTGGATACTAGTGGGATAGGATGGGTACCTAGCGTAAGGGAGATGGAAGGAATGACTGAATCGTGTGGCTTGGGGCGGTAGAGAAAGAGCTCCGATTTGGAAGGGGAGCAGGTCAGGCCGCGCTCCTGTACATATGTGTCGATGGTGTTTAGTGCCAATTGTAGATGTTGTTCCATTTCGGCGTCACTGCCGCGGTTTGCCCAGAGAGTGATGTCGTTGGCGTAAAGGCTGAAATGGATGTCGGGGATTTGAGCTAGTTGTTGGGGTAAGTGAAGAAGTGCTATATTGAATAAAATAGGGGAGAGGACGGCTCCCTGGGGGCGTACCTCGTGCTTCCAGTGTTATGCCTGGAAGGCGGTGGTCGCCGAAGGTAAGTGTAGCTGTGCGGTCGCTGAGGAAGTCTCGGATGTAGTTGTACATCCTGGCGCCTACTGCCAGGGTTGTAAGGTTCTGTAGGGTAGCTGAGTGTGTAACGTTATCGAATGCCTTCGTGAGATCCACACCTAGGATAGCTTTGGTGTCGTGGGTTTGGGTATCTAGAATTTGTTGTTTTAGCTGTAGGAAGACGTCCTGTGTGGAAAGCCCAGGACGAAATTCAAACATATAGGTGGGCATGAGATTGTTGCCTTCTAGGTACTTGCAGAGCCTGGTTGGAGTAGATGCTCCATGAGTTTGCCGACAGAAGAAGTGAGGGAGATTGGTCAGAGGTTAGAGGTGAGCAGAGGTTTCCCAGGTTTGGGTAAGAACACGACTTTGGCCTGTTTCCATTGCGGTGGAAGGGTGCCCTTTTGCCAGCACCCGTTAAAGTATTCGGTAAGGGCGGCATTGGATTGAGCGTCGAGATTCCGGAGGGCCTTGTTATGTACGCCGTCTGGGCCGGGGGCTGAGGACGTGTTAAGTCTCTGAAGTTCAGCCTGAACTTCTGCTTCTGTAATGGGTTCGTCAAGGAGGTGGTTAGCGGGGCCTGCGTAGTCGGGGTGTGTTACAGGAGGGTATGTGGGGAAGTACTGATTTCGAAGTTCTTGGAGGAATTCCACTTGAGGTGTATCGGAAGTATGTATGAGTTTGCCGAGGTTGTGTCTTTGGGTTGTCTTAGATGGAGTGGATTCTATCAAGTGCCTAAAGAGGTTCCAGGTCTGAGGTAGACTCATATTGCCATCTAGCTTGTTGCATAGTGATTCCCAGTTTTGTCGTGAAAGAGTCACCGCGTGCGTCTCTATCTCTATGTTGAGACGGGCGAGGCGGCGTCTAAGTGTTCGGTTCCAGCGCTGCCTTTGCCAACGTCGTTCTAGGCCTGCTTTAGCTTCCCATAAATGCAGGAGGCGGGAGTCAACTGCGTCGCTTGGGCAGTCCTCTCGTAGGGGACGAGTTACGGATCGGACATCACTTTCTAATTGTTTGGACCAGTCGGTGATGTCCGTAATGGGGACGACGGTGCGGGTTGCTCTACATGATCGGAAAGAGTCCCACTTCGTGAAAGTGGAGCCTCTGGGAGGTCTGCGGGGTAGTTGAGCATTTAAGAGAATTTCGATGATGCTATGATCACTACCTAGATTCTCTTGTGTGTTGCACCATGTGGCTTGAGGGAGGCGATGTGCGAATGTAAGGTCTGGTGTAGTGTCTTTAGAGGCACTGTTTCCCGTGCGTGTAGGAGAGGTAGCGTCGGTAAGAAGGGAGAGACCGGTCTGTTGCGCTGCTAACCACACCCGACGTCCTTTCGGTGTGCCGTGCTGGCAACCCCAGGCCGTACGCGGGGCGTTAAAGTCTCCTACGACGAGTAAGGAGCACTTGTTTGCTATGCGCTTCGCAAGAGTAAAAATGCGTTGGAAGTTGCTTTGTAGGCATTTAGGGTGCCTATATACATTTAGGACGAAGAGGCTATTCGCTCGAGCGTGTTGTGGCACAAGCTTAATTAGAAGGTGTTCAATGTCTCTAATCGCTAGGGAATGGGAGATGGTGGTGATTGAGCGGCTAACTAGAAATGCTACCCGAGTGGGCGGGGGGGATGTGGGCTGAATAGGAGTATAGCAGGGGAGGGTGAGTGGGTTGGAGGGCTCATGCAGGGCAATGATGTCGGGTCCCGTAGCACAGGATAGCAGTTGGTGGACCACATGACGCTTCTGGCCAAAGCCCCGGCAGTTCCCCTGCCAGAGTGTAAGATTACGGTTTGGAGCTGCCATCATGACAGTCGATTGGGGGGTTGGGAGTCGTGATAACGGGGAGGGGTGGAAGTCATGATAACGGGGGGGGGGGGTTGTGAACTGTTGTAGGGATAGAGTTGTCCTGTCCTTCAGCTGCTTTAGGCTTCTTACGTCTACTTGGGGGGAGTCCAGCTTTGTGAGGCGGGTTGCGTAAGAATTAAGCCGGCACTCAAGATCGCTATAGCGGTCAGAAAACCCTTGGGGTAGCACGTCGAATCGGTGATTAAGAGCAGCATTGTCTTGTGTTATGTGAATAACCGCGTCTTTGAGTGTTATGTGAATAACCGCGTCTTTGAGTGTTGCAAATTCCTGGTTGATGCGAGTGATGGCGTCCTGCAATTTTGCCTCAAAGCGAACAGCAAATGACTCAAACAGGGTTGGAATGTCGTCTAGGGAGATGGGGGTGGAGGGAGGTGGCGTTGTGCATGGAGTTGAATTTGTAGAGGGTTCCGTGTCAGCCTCCATTCCTAGCGAACCAGGAGACGAAGTAGTGTTGGAGTGGCTGGGCAAGGTATGGTCGTTGGGTGGGTTAAGGGGAGGAGGTTGAGGTGCGGTTGGAGCGGGGATGGGTGAAATGGGAGATCCAGTGGCAAGAGCACTTATCTGGGCTTCCAGTTTGGCGATGCATTGCCGAAGAGCGGCGGCTTCTGCTCGGGCTGCTGTAGCTTCTGCTTTGGCCGCCGCTGCCTCCTCCTGGGATTTCGTTAGGGCGTGTTGTAAACTGGGATTCACTGTCATGGATGTGTGCTTGTGAGAAGAAAGGGGCGCGCTCCAGGCTTGTTTCAATTTCTCTGTTCAGGCTTGCTTGTGTTGGTTGGGCTGGGTGGGTCCGCATGACAATTGGGGAAAACTGTCTCTGGGTGGGACCGATTCCTGCTGCTGCGTTTCTGGGTGGCTTGGCTGTTTCCGTGGCTGGTGAAGGTTTCGTCCCTTGCACGATCCCGTGCCGGTAAGGTGAGGGCCCTCACACAGAATGCCCTTGGGCGTACAAGGGGGGTCTTGTTGCGAATGCTGTGTTCCACAGCGGGGGCAAAGATTGGTCTTGGGGCTTGGGCATACGTCGTGACGGTGACCCGGCTGTCTGCAATTGGTACAGGCATCCGGACTGTCGCGGATAGGGTGCAGCGGTGGATGGCTCCCATGTACTTGATGGAGTGCGGGACTGCGTTTGCGTCGAAGGTGATTTGGATGGAGTGCGTCTTTCCCATGCGTCGGGCTGCTAGTATGGTGTACTCCGGATTTCTTCTGACCAAGTCTTGGTAGAGTTGCGTTGGGGTCTCGTCATCATAGGCGTTTGTGATGACTCCACCGGTAGCCCCCGGTGGGGGTGCCACGTAAGCCGTGCAAGGGTAGGTTTGGTCTCCAATTTCGAGGGAGGTTAGCGTCTTGAGAGTCTCGGCTGTTGGGAAGTGTGTTGTTGTCATGGTGAAAGTATTGTTGGCTGGGTGGGTGCGCAGGCAGAAGTCGTCCGGTAGAGTGATTCGGAGCTGGGTCTGCACTGCCTTCGTAAGTCGAGGTGTTGGGACGTCTAGAAGTCGTAGTTCACCTCGCGGGCGAACGACCACTCGAATAGCCTTGGGTGGGAGTGGTGGCAGCTGCTTGCTACGCTGCACTGTGAGGCGCGTCTCCTTGGTCGCAGGTGGTAGGCGGGCCGGCGTCTTGCCGCTGCGGGTGGCGGCTGCTGCGTCGTGCGCCGTGTTCCTGGCGCTCGGGTTAGCTGCCTCGGAGGTAGCATTGCCGCAATGGTGAGGTGGTTTCGGCGAACTGGCTGGTCGGGAGGCGTAGGCTTTATACAGCACTGGTGTCCAATAGTCTCACTGGAGCTCTTGTGCAGTTATGGTGTGGCCTTCAACCGTTACTTCCATCATAATGGCTGGCATCACCGGCGGTGTCAGCGGAGAGGTAGAGTCCGGGTGAGGCTTAACTGGGCAGCTGAGCGTCTCGGTCCGATAATCGTTCTCAGCACAAAAAAGGTCGGATTTCGCCCGGAATGGGCGGTTTCCCTGTCTTCCTTAGGCACTTATGTCGCTTCTCGAGCAGATTAGTGGCCGTAGGAGAGGAGGAGGAGGAATAAACATTTTATTAAAATAGCAGACTGAGGTTCTTGCGGGTGAAGCCCCTACTCCAGGGCCCCACTGGCTCTAGCGGCTCGTTCGGCTTGGTCCAAGGTTGTCTGCTGGCTTCCCAGGTCCTGCCGCGCGAGTCGCGCCTCCCACGACCTTTCAAGTTCGTTGCGTGTAACGAGCGGTGAGTTTCCCTCCGCTGGTCTTTGTTTGCAATGCCAAGTGATATGTATGAGGGTTGGTGTATCGCTGCACCAAGGACAGCAGTCATCGTATTGGGACGGGTGTATTTTGCTGAGTGTGTGTATATTGGGATATATATTCGTTTGTAGGCGTCTCCAGTCCTGGGATTGCCAGCGTGTGAGCTTAGGGTGGGGTGGCGCCATTGTCTGCCTTGCGCGTCTTTGGCTGTCGAGGATATGTCGCGGCAGCGTAGGTGTGAGGTATTCCTCCCGGGTCGATGTGTCCGCGGCTCGGAAAATTAGTCCTCGAGCCAGGCGGTCCGCCCGTTCGTTTCCCTGTATACCTTCGTGAGCGGGGCACCATGTGATGATGTGATCTTCTCGAAGGTTGTTTCCTAGAATGCCTAGGACGCTCCGAGGGAGGACGCCCCTGAGAAACAGTCGGCAAGCTTCTTGCGAATCCGTGAGAACGTGTGCAGATTGCCTCTTGCCCTCTGCCGCTCGTATGGCTAGTGCTATGGCCGCCGCTTCGGCCACGGCCGTGCTCTTGGTACGGATCGTAGCCGACGTGATTGCTTCGTTACCTCTAGTGACGACCGCAGCAAATGCTCTCAGCCTCGAGGGGTAGGGAGTTGCGTCTGTGTAGTGAGTGTTTGGGTCGTTGCGTAACCGTTCGAGTGCCACCGCTCTCGCTCGTCTGCGGCCGGCGTTAAACATGGGGTGCATGTTCTTGGGTATTGGGTGCACGTGTATGCGTTCCCTGTCTTGTCTGGGTATTTCGTGCATCTCCTCCCCGCAGAATTGGGGTGCCAAGGGGTAGTGAAGTCTCTTTAGTAAAGATCTACCTTGGGTTGTCGAGTTGAGTCTCTCTCTCTGCGCGATCAAGACTCCCGCGGCGTCTTCATCGTACGTATTGCAAATGCCCAGACTCCCCAGACGCTCTGTGTCAGTGCAGTCAGGGAGGCCCAGTGCAGCTTTGTAGGCAGTGCGTATGAGTACGTTGGCCTGCTCTGCTTCACATCTGCGTGAAAGCTGGTATGGCAGAGCGTACGTAATGCGGCCGATGACGAAGGCTTCTACCAGTCTCCTGGTGTCGTCCTCCCTCATGCTGTCCTTACTGCGGGCGATTCTTCTTATGAGTCTCGATACGCTCCTGGATGTGTGTTTGAGTTTGTTTAGCGTCGACGATACACTGCCCGTCTCCTGAATTAGCATGCCTAGCACCCGGAGCTCCTGCAATTGTTTGACCTGGCTTCCGTTGATCTCCAGATTCAGGATGGGGGAGCGTGTCTGCTGGGTGTTTTTAGGTCTTATTTGTATAAATTCTGATTTTTCTGGTGCACATCTCATGCTTGCCCTTCTCGTGTGGTCGTCAATTGTGTTGATCGCTCTTTGTAGAGTGTCTTGTCTGTGCCCGTAGGACCCCTTAGTTGCCCAAAGGCTGACGTCGTCCGCGTAGATAGCTACTCCAAGTTCCCGGTCTTCCTCCAACGCTAGAGCCAATTTCCTCATCCCTATGTTGAAAAGTAGTGGGGAGAGTATAGAGCCTTGTGGAGTGCCCTTGTTGGCCATGTTAATCGTGTCGGATCGTAGGTGGCCCAGCCCTATGGTCGCCGTTCTGTCTTTGAGAAAACTGTGCACGTAACTGTAGTTCCTCTCCCAACAGCCTACTTCTTGTAGGCCGGTGAGTATCGCGTCATGTGATATGTTGTCAAAGGACTTCTGCAGGTCCAAGGCAAGCAGGATTCTGTTCATGCTTCTGGGTGGTGGGTTGAGAACCTCGTCCCGAAGTAGGAGGAAGACGTCCTGCGTGGAAACCCCATGTCGGAAACCGTACATCGAATTTGGTAGGAGTTCGTTGCCCTCCAAGTATCTCCCGAGCCGTGTTTGGATGACCTTTTCGAAAAGTTTGCCAAGGCAAGAGGTTAACGAGATTGGTCGGAGGTTCTGTAGCGATTTTGGTTTCCCCGGATTAGGTATTAAAATGATTTCAGCTTCTTTCCATTCAGGTGGTATGGACCCTCCTATCTTCCAAACCGTGTCGTTGAAGAGCTGCGTTAGTTTCTCTAAAGCTTCGGTGCCCAGGTTTCTGATTATGGCGGTTGTGATACGATCCGGTCCGGGCGCCGTGTTCCTCTTAAAGGACAGCGCTGCAGCGTATACTTCTGCAGACGATATCGGTTCGTCAAGGGTGGGGTTAGCCGGTCCCGTATAACTTGGTGTGGTGGTTGGGGTCACCCTTTCTCCCACGTACGTGTTTTGGAGCTCTTTCAGTAGCTCCTTGTCTGAGCCTGCGTAGTTGTTAGCTATGCGCCTGAGGGCGAGCGTCGTTTCTCTCCGCGTGGTTGCAGGGGTGAGCATACTGCGAAGGATTGCCCACGTTTTCTTCGTGCTTAGAGTGCCGCGGAGAGAGTCACAGAAATTCCTCCAGTTAGTAGTGCACAGCTCTTGCGAGTACGCATTGGCTGCCTCCGTGAATTGTGCTACGCGCTCTCTAAGCTTTCGGTTGTGCCGCTGTTTCTTCCATCTTTTGGGGAGGCTTCTTCTTGCTTCCCAAAGATGGCTTAAGTGGTTGTCGACCACTGGGTTTTTCTGTGTGGTTGGAAATTGTCTGGTGGTTTTTTCCGCCGCGTCCCGTAAGTACCCCGTCAAATCTCGTATCCTGTTGAAGTTCGGGGCTTCAGTTTGGCATTCCCTAAATTTCTTCCAGTCTGTCAGACGTGCCGTGCCGATCGGATGTCTTATTTTTGCCGTTTGAATGGAGACATTGAGAATGTAATGGTCACTCCCGAATGTCTCGTCTAGGTTAGTCCAAGTGACTCCTCGTTCATCGCTTACGAAAGTGAGGTCAGGGGCCGTATCTCTTGACACGCTATTTCCCAGTCTGGTAGGCGAGTCAGGCTCCGTGACGAGGATCAGATCGTGAGTCTGAGTTGCCTTCAGTAGGCTGGTACCTTTGGGCGTGTCCCTTCTGTAACCCCACTCCGTGTGCCAGGCGTTGAAATCTCCTAGCAATACTACTCTATCGCCTCGTTTCGCGGTGTTCATGATGTGTAAGATAATTGGTGTGAAGTCCGACTTGTGATCTCGTGGCGAGCTGTATACATTTGCTACGATGTTCTTCGGGCGACCTCGCTTTACCGGCCATACCGTGGCTATTTGATGTGGTATTTCAATGCCCGGTATAGTTTCGACGCTCACCTCGAGATCCTTCCTAACCAATATTGCCGTCTCCGTGTGATCGGTGTTCTTGTGGAGTGTGTATCCTCATATTGAGCGTTTCGGTTTGCCTGCTTCTTGCAAGCATATAAGATCTGGTGCAATTGCCGCTGCTTCCACGAATTGTGTCAGTGCTGCTTCTTTGTTGTGCAGGGAACGGCAGTTTCACTGCCACAACTCGAGATTCTCTTGACTGCGTGTGTTTTGTTTATCCATCATAGGAGCTCTCAAAATTTGTCTCCGTGTCAGTCGTTATCAAGACCTTGGGATCGCGGCCTCCGGGGCTTGGGTTTCCCCGTTTCCGTGTTTTTTTGACCCCTTTGATGGAGTCGTCGACATATTGCTTGAGATTTACTATCTCCACAAAGAGAAGTTTGAGCTGGGTTTCTATGTTGCGTAGCTGTCCCTACCCGTGTTGGGCCGCGGGGGTAGCGTATTGTGTCGTGTCCGTGTGCATTTGTGCTGCTTGGTTTTGTGTGTTCAGGCTTTGGGTCGTAGTTGCTAGATGTTGTTTGAGTGCTGCGAGTTCGGCCTGTAGTTCAGCAAGACTGGATTTAAGTTGCTTATTTTCTGTGATTATTCTCTGATATTCCTCACTTTGTATTATTGGGGTGGTCTTGGGAGCCGCGACCCTTGCCCAGCTTACCTGCGTGTTCGTAGGTGGCGTCGACTTCTGTCCCACCGGTACCGTGGTGGGTCGAGTGGGTAGCTGCGATCCGCCTGCTTGATGTTTCGGGCTGTTGTTTGTCGGTGAAGGCCTGGACGTTGAGCTCGATCCGCGTCGGGGTGGAGGCGGTGTCTTGTAGCGTGCTCGGACTCTACTTCGATCGTTGGGTGACGGAGTCCTGTGTCGGCTTGGCGATCGCGACTTCACTTGGTTGCAAAGTTCCGATTCCTCTTCCTCAGATGTAAACCATCGGATCGCCCTACCCTTTGGGCTGGGCGAGCGCTTTCTTGGTTGCCTGGCGGGTGTTCTCGGCTGTCTGAGTCGCTGTGTACAGCTGCGGTCACCTGTGACGTGTTCCCCCCCGCACGAGGCACACTTTGGCGCGCACATATGTCCGTCAAACAGGTCCTTCGTACCACATATGCGGCAGACGTGAGTGTCCGGTTGGGGGCACACATCTCTACGGTGCCCCTTGCTGTAGCAGGTCTTGCACACCTGCACCGTTGCTCTATACGGGTGGCAGGCTAGTTTTCCTCCGCAGTGATACACAAAGCGCGGGAGAGTCGGGCCACAGAAGGTGATCGCTGCACTCTTCGTTTCCCCCATCATGCGTGCATGTATTATTTCCACCCCTTTTGTTCTCACCCGCAAGTTGGCCATGAGCGTTTCAGTAGGTGTGCTGGCTGGTATCCCGTGCACCACTCCCCTGAGGGCTTCTTCGCCAGTCGCCGCGTACACGTTTACGGCATGTTTCCGACCATTTAGTGTGAGCGTGGTTATGCGACGAATTCACTCTGCCACTTCTTGTTCCGAGGTTGATATGAAAACTATGTTCGATCCCGGCTTTATCTGTAACAGAAAGTGCTCACCTGTTACGGTGTGTTGGCAGGCGGATGAGACTGCCGCAGCCATCTTCGGGGTGGTGATTGTTCGTAGTGGTAAGCCCTGGTGGGGTCGAATCACTATCTTGAAGTCGTCTTTCGGAAACAGCGGGTATTTGATCCCCTTCCTTTTCCTTTGGGTTCGCAGTGGGTTTTCCTCTGGTTTTCGTTCTTCGGGTCTTCTTAGTCCCTGTTTCTTCTCTCTCGCTTGTTGTTTTCTTTGCCGCAAAGTGAGGACGGTGTGCGAGTCGTCCTCGGTGGTGGTTCTTTGAATAGTTTCACAGTGAGTTGTCGTTGGCTTGATGCCGTCGGTCTTGCTCGTCGAAGGTCCGGTAAGGTCCATGTCCTCTTCCGTCGTAGCAGAGGAACGCCCGTCGGCGTTCTTTGTGTCGAGCGCAGACGCCTCGGCCATCGTCAGCGTCTGCGTTGCCGGCACGACCGGCGCAGCTGCCAGCGTCTCCTACCTATCGGTAGGCTTGGCGCGGCTGCCACGTAGTGGAGGGCTTCTTCTGACGTGGCGGTGTAAATAACGGCTCCCGGGTCACAAAACTGGTGTCCACGGATTCCGGGTGACTTCACAAGTCAAATGGAGTCGAACTTTCCTGGGTGTTTAGGGCCGAACACACCAAAAAAATGTCACAGTTTCGCCCTAAAGGCGAAGCAATGAATGCGATAGCAACACAGCAATGTCATACGAAGTAAGCTGAGCGGCTTTGGTAGCCATATGAATTGTACTAAACATGAGCTGATTAAGTAAGCAGGTGTGCTGCGGCGTAAGTAGACCGACAAGAAGAGAGACTCGATGACCACGAGAAGGCGCGTGTGAAACGGTGGTGTTGATGAGAAGCGCTTCCCGTGGGCAGCGCGTGCTAAGAGACACACCTGTAGCGCTGCACTGCCGATCCGGGCAGCATTGCATGTGTTGCGTGCGTTGGAAAATGTCGCCCGACTATTACTAACTGTGGTGTGAGCGTGCACAAACAAACATGAATAGAACACACTGAATGACTGCAGACAACGACTGTCAAAACGCTGGCAGCAAGCGCATATATACGCCGCAGCGGGCGAAGGTACGTGCGGTCTATCGCTTCAACGGAAACTGAGCGGCGAATGCACAGCGCATATAGGTCAGAGCCGTGTGGAGATAAGAGACGGTGGGAGCGAGCGACGAGCGCGGTTGTTGGCAGCGTAGAAATGCCCCCCCCCCCCCCCCGCTCCCTCCGGCGCTCGCTTCCCGCTGCCCTACTTGGGCATGGAAGATTGAGTGCGTTCGCTCGCCGTGACAGCGTGCGTCCGCGCACGCTTCCGCTCGGGCATACGGCGCGCGGCGAAGATTTATCTATACGGAACCTCACGGCCACGGCGACGCCGACGGCAGAAATCCGGTGGAAGAGTCCATATAATTGCTATCGCAATAAAAACATGGAACTGCGAAGCGCGATGTGAGTGCTTCCGCACTCCTCTACGCCACCTAGCGTCCTCCTGGCCGTAGGAGAGATTGGGTAGGAGCTGCACGTACCGTTTGGCGGAGCCGACGTTGCAGGCATCCGCTCGCGCTGGCGCCTACGCGGCGTCCCCCGCCCTTCAGGGAGCACGGCGCTGAACGCGCGTTTGCTCTCCGACGTGCGTTCGCTCCCCGTGAAAGTGCGCGTCCCTCGCGCCCTTTCACTCGCACATACAGCGTCCGGAGCGCGGCGACGATTTCATCGTCGTTGACGTCATACGGAACGTCACGGCGACGGCGACGGCAGAAATCTGCCTTGGAGTGCCCATATAATTGCTATCGCAATAAAAGATATATGCAGGAAAATAATAACAAAAACAAATAGAAGAGAGGAAAGAACTCGAAAAGTAGAGCATGCAAAAGGCATGCCAGTCAGCGTCACATTTGGCCATACATTAAGTACACCAGGTTTCACAAACGCACAATAACAGCTCTACGACTATACACTCTTCACTTCACAAGCTAGGCCACCGACGTGCCCTCGGACAGCACCCTATGGAGTGTCTCTCAAAGCCGTGGCAGGTAGAGGGGAAGTGCTTAAAGGTTTCGGCGCAACCACAGACGCCTATCCCTGCGCTGTGACAGTACAAGACAAAACAAAGCCAGGACTTATTCGACGGGGAAGTGGGCGTTCTGATACCGGTTTAGATATCGGTCCTACGCCCGTGCCCGCAGAATTTTTTTCCCGCTAAAGCACCGCACAGATGAGATAAGGTATCACTATACCGGCATACCAGTGCAGATGTATACGTCGATTACTGTGCACAGCATCAAACATTTATTTATTTATTTATTTATTTATTTATTTAGTACTGCCAGCGGCCTTTTGACTGCCAAGGTACGAGTGGTACCCGATGAAATACGATAACAAATACAAGAATAACGAAAAATCGTCGGAACATAAGAGCAACACAGGCGCCGAGGGTAATATCAATACAAAAGCAAACAAAAAGGACACTAAGTCACAGCACGTAGCGGGAACAAACAGAAGTGGGTGAAAAAAAAATCCCCGGCTCCCAATTATTTACATACAAAGATAGCAAGAAAGCTCTTCATTGCCGCTGTGCAAGCCGCTATCTTGCAGGCCCATCGTGTATCCCTGAGACGCTGTAGCTCAATCACTGATAAAGACAACCTTTTCTGCACATCTACGTACAGAGAGTGAATTGCAGAGCCACTCAGCAAGACATAGAGGTATTCTAAAAGAGAGCATAAAATCACTCACCGGTTTTATCACCTTCCAGACATCCACAATTGAGGCGGCGGTTCATGTAGTGCACGTACACTGCCTGAACGGCGCCTGGACGCCCCCTGAGGTCATCACATTCGCACCACCGTATGTTTGAGCAATGCACGACTGAGCATCAATGCCGCAGCGATTCAACGTTTCCCTTCCATAGCCCAGTAGCGACCTTGCATCCAAGTGCTCAGCGTTGCGGAATCCAAGAAACCGCTCAGACACTGATGTAGTACTTTACTACGTCCGATAATTTTTCCGCCTTGCTTAGGTCCTTGGTTTCATCGAAAATTAGTCTAACGCACTTGGAGATTTCCATCTCTTCCTTTATACTTGTTAATGTGATGTGGCTGAGAATTTCGAGGATCTGGTCTTGTATCAAATGATGAACGCATTTCGCGTTCGCTGCTATCGTCATATCATCACATTTGCCAAACAAGTTCAAGAGCTCAACGAAGTTCCCACGGTTTTCACTTGTGGAACTTTTGCCGTGGTCCCTCTGGGCGATTCCCTGAACGGCAGTGAATCGCAAAATATCTGCCACTCTTGCTATATCGAGACGATTTTACTGCACCTCCCTGAAGTACGCGTAGCAGATATGTGTTGCAACTGACTTGCTCTGTCCTCCCGACTTCATCTGCCTGTAGGAAACTCACGATGTCTGGCAAGACCTATGCGCAAGTGAGTTTTCGTGCTTTCTGAAACCAGCATCTTTTTCTATGGCTTTTTTCCAGTTACTGTATCTACCATTGACAAATGCAGATTTCTCATTGCCACCAGCAGAAAACATTCTGCAAGGGTAACAGAAAGCTGCATCAGCCTGCGCACTGTATTCCAACCAAGCAAATAGGCGGTACCAGTCCGAGTGGAAGCTTCTGCTCAATTTACCATAGTTCTTAGATGGAAATGGGTTCAGTATTGGCTGTGAGGGTGATTCTGTCTTACATTTCGAAATGTCCAGCTGGCCTGCATGGTCGACATCCACATCCGAAGAAGTGAATTCGGTCACAGAAACAGGTTCATCCGTTGCTGCACACGATGTGGAAAGCTCGTCATGCTCACGGTCCATTTGCATTGACGACGACGGACAAGTGTCGTCAGAAGTGACGCTGTACGCAGTCTCTTCAAGCGGAATCAAAACGGAGCGCCGAGAGGGATTTTCTTCTTCCTGGCACGCCTCCGAATCTCACATTGTTGAAGCAGAAAGCTGGGTAGGAACGCATTGTTGCTTGGCCCGCTTGCTTGGAGTCGAAAAAAAGTCGACAATGAACCTTTTCTGAGACATCCTGAGGCAACCCAAACGTCTTGTGGCGGCGACCACACGTTGGATCCTCTTCCAGAAGCCAGATGGGCTGGTGTTTCCTCCCGCGACACGAGCACTGCTTGCGAGCGAGCAAACGAAACGGCTGAAGTGGTTGGCGCCACCGCTACAGTGAAATAGAAGATAAACGCGGTCAGTGCAATGAGCGAAACAGCTGTGCCGCATCGCGCATGGTGCGCCCTATAGGCGATCGTAGCTGCGGCGCTGTCGTCGTGAGCGACGGTCGTTCACCACTGAGGAGCTCCCAAGTGCATCGGCAGTCGGAGGGGGCTGGCGAAATTTTTTGTTGTTTTAGAGGGGGGGGGGGGTGGCGCCCCCCGCCCTTGCCTCCTCCCCTGGCGTGACAGCGTGTAAGGTAATTTAATTGGTAATCAAATGTTTAGAGCAGTTCATGCAACTGATAAAACTAATAACCTTACTTCTTATAGCTGTCAACCAATGCTTCGCAATCAACGCTTCGCCTTTCCGGCGAAACTGACATTTTCAAGCGGGGCTTCTATACGCTAGCCTGCGAAGGCGATGTAACCCTGAAAAAGAATCAAATTTATCGCAGTTTCACCCGAAAGGCGAAGAACCAATTGCGATAGCAAATTAGTAGAGAGCTATACGGAGTAAGGATAGTAGTTTTATCAGCTGTATAAACTTGGACATGCAGCACCACCAGCAACGCGCAGAACTGTTGTCGACGCCGTCGGCGTTTTCCCGCGTTCGCACCGAACGCGCGCGGCGTTTTTATATAAAGACACATTTGGTGCCGCAGCTAAACGTCGCCTCCCCTCCCTCCCGTCCCCGCACAGCCGTTCGCGCGACGGAAAAAGTTGCGTTTGCTCTCTATATACGGAAAGGAGGAAAGAGACGCTTAATTCTGCAGCCCTTCAGGGAACACGGCGCTGAACGCGCGTTTGCTCTCCGACGTGCGCTCGCTCCCCGTGAAAGCGCGCGTCCCTCGCTCCCTTTCACTCGCACATACAGCGTCCGGAGCGCAGCGACCATTTCATCGCCGTTGACGTCATACGGAACCTCACGGCGACGGCGACGGCAGAAATCTGCTTTGGACTGTCCGTATATAATTGCTATCGCAATAAAAATCCAGCTGCTCTCAGTTCTGCACAGGTGGTCAGCACGCGCTCGTGCTCGTGCCACTCACTGCTCCAGGGTCCGTCGTCGTCGTCTTCTTCCACAGCTGGCTGCGTTGCCGCTAATCATTCCAACGTAGAACTTCACTTCTGTTTTGTTATCGTAATGGGAAGGCTGCGTTTAAGGGGATATGAGCCATTCATTGTCTTACGTAAGGGACAGATCTAATTTTGAAGAAATTTGATGGAAATTCATCCAGAATGAACGCGCTCGGGAAAGGGCTCGTCGTCCACGCGCCGATTATAGCTTCCAAGCGTGAGGGCTTCCGAAGCCCAGGGGAAACGTCTTCTTCTTTTGGGGGTTTTACGTTTTACGTGCCAAAACCAGTTATGATTATGAGGCACGCCGCTGCGGAGGGCTCCGGATTAATTTTGACCACCTGAGGCTCTTTACCGTGCACTACAACGCAAGCAGACGGGCGTTTTCTTTTTTTTTTCATTTCGCCTCCATCGACATGCGGCCGCCGCGGCCGGGATTCGATCTCGCGACCTCTGTGCTCAGCAGCGCAACGCTTTAGTCACTGAGCCTCCGCGGCGACACGTCAGCGAAGAGACGCGGACCCCGAGTTGCGGGAGCGCAACGTTGAGGCCAAACGTCAGCGTCGTCTTGCGCTCCAGGAGCCCGAAAACGGTGGTGTGCACCTCGGTAACGCTAGCGGCAACTTTCTCGCTGCGACGGCCAGGTTTCAACGCGAGTTTCTCAACCGGAACTTCGGATCCAGCTGCAGTGCGTATGACCTGTTGTGCTTCGAGCACAACGAGATACTCGTCAGTGTAATTCGTTCGGAAGAACACCGAATAAATACACGACAAGCTTCGCGTACCCCCATTTCCTCGACAGGGGAAAGAATACCAATTTGTTTTTTCGCTTAGTACAGGCGTTCGACGTATGGTGCGCGCCGCTTCGATGAGCTTTTCACGTTGCCGCCATCGGCACGATTTTATGGATGGCTTTCTTTTAAATTGATCGTAGGCTGGCAGACTAATCAGAACTCACCGGGACTTGCTCACAAAATAATTGGTTTAAGGCTCACTCCGACTGAGACTCACCAAATTTCTCCTCAATGGACTCACGCGGCCTCAGAGTCATGGAAATTCTACAAAGCAGGGCTTGCTCCGACTGAATCTCACCAAAATTCTGCTTAGCTGGGCTTGCTCGACCGCACCATTCTACTTAGAACGCAACTTAGGTTTCGCAAAAGGCAACTTTTAAACATACGAAAGAAGCAGAAGCTTGAAGAAAGTTCGAGTTAAGCGACCGAAACTCCACTTAAGGTCTACTAATGAAAGCATGACTTCCTCATGTTAAGCAAGTGCCATGGGAACAAGGCTAGAATAAGAAAGGTTAGAAATGTTTTAATATTTCTGTCACAAATTAAGGCACAAATAAATGATCGCAGCCTCGGCGCAGCATTGAAACTACACCTTGCCGCATTTAGAAAGAAATAACTGCATAACATAGTGCAGTCATGTTGGCTAATTTTGTCTATTCATGGTTTTTCGTCGTTGTCTGTGTCGTGTGTGCCTCCCTAAGCTCGTGTGCTTCGCGCGTGTGTTTGGCTGCGTCTCGTTATTTGTCTATCTGAGGTAGTCTCGTGTGCATCGAGTGCGCTTTGTTTCATTTTATTTTCTTTTTTTCGAGTGCCTATTGCTCATGAATGCGTTTTGCAACTTGTTCTTTTTATTTTTATTTTTTACTGCCGTGTGTGTGGCGTTTCCTGGCACACGTGAGTCGCTTGTTTAAACAGCGGAGCGGTTTAAGGTTAATGCCTACGGAGCGATCGTGTTCGCAGTTTCAAGCGAAGTGGAGAGAGTGTGAAATGAGAGGAGGCGCAGACAGAGAAAGAAAGAGAGACAGACAGAGAGCGATAGAAATATGCGAATAGATCAAACAAACTTTCATGGCGAGACGGGATTCGAGCCCGGTTACCCACGGTCTGAAAGCGAGCGTCATAACGACTAGGCTATGCACCCACGCTTGCAGAACACGCATTTATGCGACCCCATATGATTGCATTGTATCGACAATTGTAACACAACTTGCTATGGGCGAGAGAAAGACAAAATGAGAGCGAGCGAGAGAGAGACTCAGAGAAAGAAAGAGAAACAGAGATATAAAGAGAGAGAGGCGAGATTTAAACCCGCGCACTCACGGTCCGAAGGCGAGCGTGATACCTATGCACTAGGCACCCACGCTTGCAGAGCTCCGCTATGTCATCAGATTTCACAAGCGTGAAACTGGCTTAAATTTTCTGCATGCCATGCGTGCGCGGTTCGTCTCGTCGACGATACAAATAAGTAAACTTTTCCGAAGAGGATCGTGTTCAGCGCATGGAACTGGTGTAGAAATACCAGGACGTTCTGGTATAAACAGAAACTGGCGCGGTGTCAGTTGCCAGAAGAAAAAGTAAGAAAAAATGGTGACCGAGTTGAACAGCTAAGACAACATGCGATGGAAGGCGTGGCAGCTAATAAAAATTGCTGTAAGAATTTGAAGGGACGTGAGGGAAACGCAATGCTGAAGACATGCGGGAAATCGTCTTGACAGGTGAGTGACGAGTAGCTGCAGCAACAGCGGTACGGACAGGCCACGTTCGTCGTTGTTGGGACGCAGGGTGAGCGTTTGGAGCCATAGTCTCCGAGCGTGTAACTTGGCCACTGTGTGTGGCTTCTTGCCAGGAGACGTCTTTAGGTGTTTTTCCCATAGAATATCCGAGCCCGAACGGTGTTTCCGAATACTTTCCCACTGAGTGCCCGAAATACGTGGGCGCTCGGTTGACGTGATAGACCTATTTTCTTCTTTGCCAAACAACGTCGTTTTTGATGAAGTTAGTGAATGTATTGATATACATGGGGGACCACAATATTTCTGAGTGCGTATAAAATAATACATGTAGACAAGTTTTCAGCAATTCTCAGATTTTACCTTCAATCGACTTTCGTAAGTTACAATGATGTCATCTTCATCCCGTGGAATGGCGTCTGCATAGATAGGTTACAGTATCGCTCCAGTTCTTAGCAAACTCTTATTAGCAATATTTGACAGAAACCTAATGGTTAGCCTCCTATACCAACCACTGTTGTCAAAGTTTTCCGCTTTGTTGACGAATTTGTTCTGTTTCACAGAAGCGACGAATTCGTTCCATTTTTACGTGCAGAAGAAATTTTGGGCATCTCTCAGGCTGAAATGAAACCTTTAGCACTGACAGTCTAGCACAGCTCCGACAGCAATGTAATATTTTTCTACCTTGAGTTACAGTTTTTACCGGACCACGTGTGTCGGCGAAACATTATGCACTCGAAGAAATGTATCCTCCGCTTCAGGTCTGCACACTCTAAACTGTTAAATAGGAACACAGCAGTCTGAAAGGCGCTGTGACTCGCTCGAGCCACGACCAGGTGGCTAGTAGTTTCAAGCACCACGTGCACCGGCTCATGCAAGCTGGGTTTCGCACGCCCTTGCTGACGTCTGTTTCAGAAAGGCTTTTGGGCAGGGGAAGGGAGGGACACGACAAAGATAAAAAAGGGCCTCATTCTAACACAGCCGTTATATCCCGTGTCCATGAGGTCTCGCATAGATTAAAGAAGCCTGCAGGTTAGATGTGAGCTATCTGTACAAATTTGTACCTGGGAGGCTTGAGAAGTGCACTTCCAGTTTTATACATTCTATTCCTCACGAAAGTTCCGTAAAATACGTTTTCCTTCTCGCGGAATATGTTTGTGCTCGAGGTGTTTTGCAGGTTTAGATATCAATTAAGATGTGTTTACAGGCTCTTGAGGTGATAACGCCGTCGCCTTTGCCGTCGGCGTTATCGCTGTCCTGCTATCGACAGCACTTGCGCAGCCCCCTGGAGGAGGAGGCCTCCAGAGACTGCGAATTCCTTCAGGCTTCAAACCCAATGAAGCCAAGTGGACGCACCGCCACGCTACGCTAAATAAGCTCTGCCGTGGCCAGAGAAGCGTCGTGGCTTCCACTTCAGTGAACTCTACTTCCACTGCTGGCATACGTGTTGCGCGCAGACACATTAGCCTTCCCGCTGAGCAGCTGCGCGCATAGCACACCGCGGCGAATGTCAAGTGAAAGTTACGTGTTCCTTTTTCTTGGATGCTGACCAACGCCGTCGGTCTGCCATGGGTGTCATCTCGGGCACCCACCGAGCTGCGATGCCTGCAATGCCGCCTGCACGATCCTCATCACCTCGGTGTTCTGAGAAGCCTGCAGTGGAAATCTAGACCGTTCTTGTGCGTTCAGTGCTTCACCTTCACGCGGAAGTGAAAATTTCAATGCGTGAGCATGAATAGTGTCAAAATGAAAAACAGTGTGGGATGAATGGGAAGCCGGTCTCGTTCTAGAGATAGAGATGGAACGAAAGAGCTTATAATAGCTGGAATATATATATATATATATATATATATATATATATAATATTGGGCGGCGTCTGCTCCACGTCTCCTCCACAACGGGCGATGTCTGCTCCATGACTATGTAGGGCCCGATGAATCACGGCTGGAACTTGTCCCACAAGCCAGGCATGCGAAGCGGCGTCAATAAAAGTATTTCGTCACCAGGTCGGAAGGACACAACGTGATGGAAGGTGTAAATGATCTTCCGGTCTTGTTGTCTGGCCGCTGTATTTACGCGTTGTTGTCTGGCCGCTGTGTCACTGGGCGAGTCATGAAGCGAATTCTTCGCTAGACGATGCAGATGGGCTGACAGGAGAATCGAAGAAAGAAACGTCGAGAAGGGAAGTAGGCGACCGTTCATAAACTAGGTAAAATGGCGAGTAGGCGGTGGTACACTGAACGGTCGTGTTGTAGGCGAAAGTGACGACTGGTAGAAGCTTGTCCCAATTCTTGTGATCAGGCTGAATATATACGGCGATCATGTGGGCAAGCGTGCGATGAAATCGCTCTGTCTGTTAGTCTGTGGATGGTAACTCGAAGCTGTTTTGTGGGTGGTACCAGAGGCGCGCAGGACTTCGTTTAAAAGTTGCGAGAGAAAGGCCTTTCCACGGTTGCTTAGCAGCACCCGAGGAGCACCATGGCGCAGAATTATAGCTTGAAGGACGAAGTCGGCAACCTCCGACGCTGAGCCAGTGATCACTGACGTTGCCTCAGCATAGCGCGTCAGGTGGTCGATGGCGGTCACTATCCACCGATTGTCAGCTGCAATAATAGGAAGGGGCCCGTATAGGTCAATACCAACAACCTCAAATGGTGCGGTGGGACACGGAATAAGCAATAATTCGCCGGCAGGACGTGATGGACGCCATGGCGGGTGGTACAGGGGGCTAGGTCCTCCGGGAGTCAGTGCAGTGAAATTGGCCGATGAAAGCTCGGGCGGCATTGACGAGATGCTGACCGTTCAAGCTGCTTTGCATATTTCAAGCTCTTCCACGCACAAACTGCTGGCATTGCAGAAGCATTCAGGGCACCAGTTATTGAACATTGCCAACTAACAGAAGTGTCCTCTCAACAGGACCGCACATGGATGGCAGCCTTAGAAGTGGCTTCTAAAGAACGTCAAAGATTGACCTCGCCATCAGAAAAGTCACACGAAAGCAAGCAGTTTATCAGTTGCACGCCGCTAGCAACACAAATTTGCCAAATAGACACCAGGCTTATTCCTGAATAAGGGCTACATCATGTGCTATCGCAGTCACGTCAGAAATATATAACTCAGTCACTCCAAGATCAACTTCAACTACCTCGACGATGACTTCGACACAGACGACAACGGAGAGCGTAGCCGAAAGCAGAGTTGCAACAAGGAAAACGTCAGTGCGCAGGCCTACTACACCCAAGGTGAACTCAACGAAGACGACGTTTTGCAAGAAAGAAACGGCACCGAGTACACCTTCAGCACAGCCTATTAGGACTGCTCCCACCCCAAGGACTCCAGCGACAACGCTGTGTACAACGACGAAAATGACAGGGGCAGTTTCCTGGCATATACCAATAGAGATGTCTAACCAATAGAGATGTCAATTCAACGACTCAGTCCACCGAACGTTCGAACAGGAGACAACGCGTGTATACAATTCGCGACGAGTAAGCTGGCACCCACTACATCCGAGTTCCCACTGCTGCAACGTGTCGGAACATTCCTGCATTGGGGCATGCATATGTCGCCCGGAGTGCAACAGCCAGCCTGGGCAACCTGAGCTCTGCTGGACGTCAATGAACTGCTGCACATTTCTCGGAAGTTGTAATGAGTTTAAAGCCAGAAAGTTGTGGTACCGGCACCTTCTCGTATTTTAGGGGCGAAGCTCCTTATAGCGGCACTCGTTGCGTCCCCGTCGTAGTAGTAGTAGTGTGTAACCAGTCTGAGAAAAATGAGAAAAAAAATTCCCAAGTTGTGTCCGTAGCGCGGAATCGAACCAGGGACCCCTCGCTCCCGAGCGCGCGGCGTTAGCCCACTACGCCACGAAGCGCTCATAGACACACGCACCACGATGGCAATAAATACCCAACATTAAAGAAAGGCCGCGTTTCTAGCGCGTTTCTAACGCGTTTGTGCTAGCGCGTTACGGCCCGTGTAAGAAGCTGGTGTAAGACGCTGTGGCCTCTCCGCCTTACCTTCAACGCGTTTCGAACGCGCTGCCCAAGGCGGTGGCAAGTCAAGTTCAAGTTGAGGAGCGTTTATGAATACGGGGGATATACTCTCTCAGCAGTCATGTGATGGCGTCGGCAAACGCGGTGCACGTTCCGGCATGTGTAAACGGCTGCGTAAGACGCTGTGGCCGCTCCCCCTTACTAGAGAGTACTGCACGTTTCTAACGCGTTTGTGCTAGCGTCCCCTTAAGCGGGAGATCCGATGATTCCCTCCGGAGCTTCGCCCACTCATCATGATTCACCCCCTGGATATGCTGTGATTTTTTTTTCTCATCTCCTTGCTCCCTCTCATGTTGCTTGTTGCGGGCGCTCTCCTTGGGGAAGGGGGAATGTGTAAGGGTGGACATTCACCGTTACACATTCCTTCATTTTTCTGACACACTTGATTTTTTTGACGGATGTCACTGTGAGAAATTCAATTTTTGTTCATTAACACCTTGCACCACGCGGAGGGCCAGCGCGGTCGGGGTGGTTCGGGATGATTTCTCTCCTGCACTAACACCTTGCGCCACGCTTAGGGCCGGCGCGGTCAGGGCAAGGTAAGTATACCTGGTAGCGAAGTTTCCATAGGGGCCATTGAAAACATGGCGGTTCATCATTGGTTCATGCGGATTAGTGCCATCTGTGTGAGGAGAGAACACTTCCGGTGGAAGAAAAAATAATTTGACGTCATATCCGTTAAAAACACGTGACATCATTTTGCTCTCAAAGACGCTAAATTTGTTTTCGGAGGCCTGTCATTAGAGCTGTATAATAAAATTCCCCGCCATTCGCCTTCATTGGCGTTTCGAGCTTTCAGCGCGGAAAGCAATGCAAGAAAAGTTCAGCCGTACGGGTGTCAAAATCGCATCGCTGCACAGAACATACTTTCTTTGGAGGTCGACGAACGCTTCGGGCGCAGAGCGCTCGTCCTTTCGTCGGACGCCAAGCATGTCGGCCAGCGCTGTACCACGAAAACAAGTAACGTAAACAATTATCTGGTGGCCGCGACTCACTACTTTTGACTGAACAGGTTAAGAAACAATGAAACTACCCGCGTCACCAAATTCAGACGAACGTTGACAAGCAAACAACACAACATGTGAGGCGGGCGTATTGTAACAGGTGAACTTTACGAGCGCGCCTATCTGCCCACTTCAAGAGCTGCACTGCATTGCAAGTGATAGTGGCGTCAACGCCCGCCGCTACCAGTGGGCGCTCTTATGGTGGGCGCTACAGTAAGGTATTTATTGATAATGATCAAGTAAAATAGAGTTGTTCTTAACTCGTCATGAATTTTATTTTCGTTGAATGAATCTAACTGTTTCACATAAATGAAAAAAAAAAACGCTTTTTCCCTTCACAATGTTTGTTCCCTCCAAACATAGTCGCGCTTCAATCGCGGTCCCCATAGCCACCGTTGCTGATGTCGGTGACAATTTGTTTTGAACCACTTTTCGCCAGAAGCTTCGCGACCTATTTGGATCAACCTTGGTCGGGGTGGTTCGGGATGATTTTCTTCGTCATGGACGCCGACATCAACGCCGACATCGACGACAACACCAACGCCGACACCGACACCAACGGTAGATTTTCTGCGACATGGGGCCCTTAACACTATCGCGTTAAAAGGCTATGTTTGGTCGACCATGTTTGTCTCCGTGCTCAACCTCCTGCTTGCGTCACATTTATTTATTTATTTAATTATTTATTTATTTATTTATTTATTTATTTATTTATTTATTTACGTTCTCTCAAGTCCCGAGGGAATTACAGAGAGAAATGGTTAAGAATTGTTTTAGTGCCTTTGAAGGCGGCGCACTCATGGGTCCCAGTGACGGAGGCGGGAAAGTAGCTCCAGTAATTGCTTGTATGTCGCACCAAAGGAGCATGACATATGTTAGTTCTCAATGACGGAACTTTCACCTTGAATTGGTGATCGTTCCATGAAGATACATAGAATTAGGCGAGAGAAAGAATATCCCTTTTAAGGGCGGGGTTAGCGTAATGTATTTTATGAAAAAGGCCTCAGGGCGGGATCATTGGCGGTGGGATTGAAACGTCGGCAGACCTAAGTTAATTTTCATTGATGAAATACTTGCCTCGCAAGAATAGCTACAGAGAATGTAACAAGCGCCACGGTTGAGGGGCTAGAAGGAGCCCAGATTTAGGATGGAGATTGTTATATTGATTTGACTAAAGGTTAACACAAAATGAGCTTCAGGAGGCAGGGAACAGTGCGACGACGACGACTCCAGCGCGTTCGCAAGCAACGCATGCGCTCAAGGAGCGCTCAGTGCTTTCCCGCGGGCACGGCTGCTTTGAGCGAGAGTTCCGAACTACATGTATGCAAAACGTATATGCCCGACTATGTGCAGACGCAACAGGAAACGGCCGTTGTTTGCGGAGCTCGAGGTAACAGACTCACCCAACCCCATCCCGTGCGCAGAAGAGCCGCTCGGTCACAGTCGTCTTTCTCACAATCACGTGTGGCTTAGCCTTGACGAGTGACGAACGTAAGAGTCCACTTGAACTTTGCTGAACTCGAACTTGATTTATGTTTAGCCGCCTATAAAAAACGGTCTTGCCCAAACATGAACATTGCAATATGCGAGAACACTGCACAAACGATCACCTATTTGTTATCAGCTTTATGCATTACGTATTACTTGGCCAACTTCATTTGTTTCTTTTATTTTCATCTAGAGTATCAGTAAACCACCTTTGCTCTCTGAGCCATATCGTTGTCTCCAAATCTCACGCCTACCGTTTTTCGTTCCTTCTCTCGTTGCGCAGTCCTTCCGTTTGTTCTCGTGTGTAGCTACTCTAGAGAAGAAAGGAAAATGTGTCTGCATTTACACGGTTAGTCGCATGAACGCATAAAACTTGAAAATGGATTATTTGTTTATAAACGTCTAATGTAACAGCTGATTTCACCGTTTGCAGAGCTGGTTTCGGTAGTGTTCATTTGGTTCGTGTCATTGGAGGACATACTTGCAAAAGCTCACTGGAAACAAACAGCTTCATAAGAGATCGCAGTCACACACAAAAAGCAATACATGGACCTGAAGGTAATGCTGTAAGGCATACGTTCGTTTCCATGTTGTGGCATCGCATCTGTGTTCATAAATGTAATTTACGCCACTGAAGAGGCTTTTGCCGATACGGCCAGTACTGTGCCTTGTGCTCTCCAAGCGATATTTTTATCCATAGGACGCGTAATGGGACTTCCTTGGGCTAAAAGAATTTTCCCATATGTGTCAGCAAGCAAGTGTTTCACCGCTCAACGTCGATCGATTTATCGCGGTGCTCCTGTCAGCCTTTTGTGCTTCATGTTATTTAATGCACTACATTATGCGTTGGTTTCTCAATATTTCGCCGCGGAACGTGAGAAGGCTCAGCCAAACGTGAAACGTAATGACAGCGGCATGCAGCGGCCCACTCAGTGTGCATTGCAATGTGACCGGCATACCACGTCAGCTGCTAAGTAACGGTGACTCGTCCTGTGATCGCAGTGTAATTTGTAACGCAAATATTCGCAAAATATGTTCGGCTAGAAACCATCAGTAAGCATCAACACACACGCTGTTAGGTTAATTAGGATGCGACGAAATTTCATTTGCGGCTTCGGCACGCAACTTTCTTTCTAAACTATGTCCTTCCATGCCCCTTAATCCCATTCCGGCCCCCTCAATCTTTGCTGAAAACTACGCTTCGACGGAGTGCATTGTAACACTTTTTTATGCAAGATAGTACTAATATCTAGTATTTATTGAAGTCGTGAAATGCACTTTGATTGCAAGTGCATTTCACGACTTCAATAAAAAGTGTCGGAAAATTAAGCCGGCACTGTGGCTAATCACTGGGAGTTCTGATCGTCTTTATTTCTTGGCCACACCTGTACCGGTGAACCATGTAACAGTGGCATAACATTACATTCTTATTGTGTTTGAAAAAAATTATTTTGAAAGCTTCCTTTTTTATGCAATTGTTTTTCACGTCTCTTTCATTGTGACATTGCTGTAGAATGCTCGTTACGGCCACATAGTATATCACTGCATTGACTTTCGTTGCTCACGTGACTCAAAGAACGCGTCGCGAGAGTTCACAAGCGCACGCCTCGTAATGTTGTTCAAAAACGAAGTTTCTTTATGTGTGTTGAAGACGCACGTGCGTCCTCTCTAGTTTGGACTTTACAAGAGCAGCTGAAGTTTCCAACCCGGAAGTTGGAGCCTTCGTCGCCACTGGCTCTCCGGCACAGCGAGCTACGTCAGCGTGACCAAAGTGCAGCCCTGCGTCATCGAGGGCACCGTACACGCCTTATCCGGAGTCGGGATTGCACAACGGCACTCGAGCTCCCTCTTATGGCGCCGCGTGAGGAGCGTGCCTGCGCGGTCTCTCTGTTATCCTTACGACCGCGTAGACCTACAACACGGTGTTAAATTGATAACGCAACTGACAGGTGTATCAAGCATTTCGCGCCGCCAAAGGGAAGAGGTTGGCGCACAGTCGACTCGCTTCGGGCACTGTAGCAGCTGGATGCACGGAACAGCCATGAAAAATCTCGAAGCTTTTGCTATGCTGCTTTCTTCAGTTATCTGTTCATCAGGTAAGTACATTGAAATCTCCCCCAGAGTTTGATGCAGTGATTATCACCTCCACACGCTGTATCGTAAAATGTCAGTTTATACGTACAAATAACTGAAACCTATTTCTTTAATATATAAGGGACTGCTACTCAGCACGAATTCAGTGTTTAAAACATGAGTGTAGTATTCAGTATAGATTCAGTGTGACAGGCCTTTGCCCGGCAGTAGACGCAGATTAAATACATGACAATGTTCCGCATCCTCGCTGTTTATTGCTGTAAAGTACGTGTTTTATTCCGATTGGCAAATTTGCTGTTTCTTGTGAATATATTTTTTCAGCATAAACATTCACCGGCTTTTTTAAAATCGGCAAATTGTCGTGTCGAGCTCACACGTTGTTATTTGGGTGAACATCTGATTCAATAATGTGTTTTGTTCTCAACCCTATAGTTGCTCCCAATACTCGCAATAAGTAATTTTTGGAGAATCATTCAGGCAAAGGTAGCACGCCGTAAGGCAATGCCACTATGCAGATATTACGGATTGGTGAATTTCATACTCGAATGCAAATACAACACGGCATTATTTGTAACATTATGCGGGTGCTCGGCCGTATGATAAAGATAGCATGATTGGGCAGGTGCGACTCAGCGTCAGAATCGGAGCATGTCCCAAGTTCATTCACTGCAACTCCAACTGCCGCAGAATGCTCGGCGTACTCGCTGCGCCGCAAGCACCGTGCTCCTCTTTTCTGTCTGAGCGGGAAATAAGCAAAAAAAGAAGAAAGAGGCTACTTGGGCAGACTGGCTGACGCGCGATTCCTCGCCAGGCTCATTGTGCTGCAGAGCATGTAAAGGCTCGAAACAACGCACCGACAGCCATTTTTGTTCTCTGGTAAACTTGTTTTCAATTGAATTCAGTTAAAACTTAATTCCGGGAACGAAAGCTCGGCGCATTTTTTCTATCTTTTAGGATTTAATCAAAGCTGCTGCACGCCTCATACAAATTTCAAAAATGATCGAACTTTGCATGCTTCGGAAAGGCGCACGACATTCAATTGCAGCTACAGACCGCAACTATAAAGGCATCCATTTTGAGCCTATCTGAAACAAGATAAGGCTCTCTCCTAATTAACGTCACCCTTAATGCGATCACTATTGGATCAATGTAGTGACTCAACTTATAACCGAATTCTTCACTAACGTGTAGCCGACTTCTTCAATTTTCGATTACCGCCTTCTTCATTTCTCAGTAGGGCAGGTCTCCTCGCTTAATGCACTCTCTGGTCCCATTCTGTTCTCTTCACTTTCATTCTCCACACTCGGCTGCTTGTGATGGCCACTTTTCACTTCTTGCTCTGTTCAGCTTGGCCACCTACCTAGTGGCACATACTCATTTTAGAGGATCGGGCAAAAATGCTCACACACCTTCTGTCACATGCTAAGGCTTAGTTTATCCTATTGTTGTAATTGTATAGACGTCAATTGTTCCTGACCCAGCAACTCTGTAGCACGAATGCACGCGCCCTTTCCACCGCCGTCTTTGTATCGGGGCTGAAAGTACAACGTGCAAACACAATCGCCGGCCAATTAGATGTTTGAAAGAGCCAAAATAGGATGATGAGAAAGGATGCTTGGGCCTTGGGCATGTTGGTATGGCATTGCTATTGAGCGCTGTGTGGTTGATCTCTATCTCTGTGACTGTATATTTAACACGATAGCGTTAAGGGCCCCGTGGGGCCGAAAATGCGGTGTCGGCGTCGGTGACGGCATCGGCATCCACGGCTGAGAAAATCATCCCGAACCACTCTGACCACGCAGGTCCTCTGCGTGGCGCATATGCGTTAGTGAACTAATTGAATTTACCAAAGTAAATGAAATGAAATTATGGGGTTTTACGTGCCAAAACCACGATCTGATTATGAGGCACGCCGTAGTGGGGGACTCCGGAAATTTGGACCACCTGGGGTTCTTTAACGTGCACCTAAATCTAAGTACACGGGTGTTTTCGCATTTCGCCCCCATAATTTACCAAAGTAAAATACGTCAGTAAAATTGCTAGGTACGACTTAACCACAACCTACAGACATGATAGCGTCATGTTGTAATTTGATTATATTAGAAAACATAATTCTGTTACGAGGAAACTTATGCACAAACCCCTTTTCCAGTATTTCTACCATTCATGCGGTGGCGCACGCAACGTATTAAATCCCAATACAGCTAATCAAGAACCTCGGTCCAAAGAGCAAGGCACTGCTGACTAATGCCATAGAGCATGTAATTAAAACAAAGAAAATTCCCGTTGGAAGGCGTGAAAGCAAGCTGAGCCTCATCTACAAAGGCAAAAGAGGTAGGGATAGGACTAGCTCATGCAGGCCCGTTACAGTAACGTCAGTGATATATAGAATGGCAATGCAAGCCATACTATTATAACTGACGAAGCAGGTGGAGAAAATTATGTACTGGGAGAAATACAGAATGGGTTCAGGCCAGACAGACGCTAAGAATATAGTGTGTTTGTAATAACTCAGTGCATGGATATTTCAGTAGCTCAGAATAGACCATTATCTATAGCATTTCTAGATATTATTAAAGAAGCATATGACAACGTAGATAGGGATTTGTTTCGGCATATTCTTAAGCACGAAGGCATAGGTGACGATTTCGTGGAGCTGCTGAAGGAGATATATAGAGACAACCGAGTACAAGTTGTATGGGAAGGTCAAAACGGTAATGAAGTGGTGGGAATTGACCAAGTACTGAAGCAAGGATGTCCTCTGTCTCCATTCTTGTTCACGCTTTATGTTAAGGGCATAGAGAGACGACTGGAACACAAGGAATTAGGGTTTGATTTATCCTACCTGCGTAATGGACAAATGTTATACCAGTGGACCCCTGGACTGATGTAGGCGGACGACATAGTACTACAAGCGGACAATACAAGAGATATACAGACACTTGCGAATATCTGTGGCAACCGGTGTGTGGGAACGGAACGAAAACAATAATGAAACAGAACGATATTTTTCATCGGAACGCAAACGTAAGCGACAGGTTATTTATTATTTTGTTTCGTAGTGAAACGGAAATATTTTTGATCGGTTTTCTGTTCAAGGTGAAAGTCGGCAATCCGAAACAACCGACGTCAGGCAACGTGATAATTAGCGCGTATCTCAGGCAGGGATAGTGTGAGCGATAGCCGGTCGAGCGCTCCACTAATGTAAGGTTGCCGCTCGGTGCACTAGCAGATCGTCATCGTAGCAGAAAACCCAGAACTTATCGTTTAGTTTTCTACGGGTACAACGCTTTCTCACCGAAAATTTATCACTCGTTTAATGTTCCTTTAAGTTTGTTTTATCGGAACAGCAGTCTCAGATATCGGTGAGTACACTCAATGACGTGCAAGGTGTTTTGGGTTTTCCCTCTTTTGAAGCCAGGGAATCAGAGAGCAAAATTAGTTTTGAAGAAAGACTCAGGAACATGTTAGAAAAGAAATGGGCACTGCCTTGACTGAGGCTCAGAGCATGATTTCAGAATTCATAATTCATATTAACGCGAATAGCGTGGAGCAAGCACGGCTTCACTGAGGACGAGACTAGTGCAAGCCCTCGTCGTCAGCTGCATCACATTGACGCTACTGGATCAAACCATGCGCAAAACGGTTACAGCGCGCAAAGACAAATAAATTGAGAGACAAATGTTGGAGAAATATATTGAGACGCATAAATATTAGGAAAGCTATTCTCAAATTAGTAACAAAAATAAATACTACGTTTTCATTATTACTTTGCTTGAAAATGTTTGCATGCGAACCAAAACTGTTATTAACCGTTACGGGTCATGTTTTTTCTTTTTCGTTCCGGAGCAGAACCGGAACGGAACCTATTTCAGTGGAACAAACTAAAACCAGAACACAAAGCATTTCGTTTCGTCACCCTGGTGAAACAAATCTGAAACAAATCTAGGTCTTAAGTTTAGCACAGAGAAATCAGGAATTATGATCTTTAATGAAGAGACGAGTACTTACGAGTACTCAATTCAACAACAAGTCATGCCCATAGTGAATCAATATAAGTACCTCGGTGTATACATAAACGAAGATTTACTCTAGCACCCACCAAGATAATCTGAAAATTAAGGGCAACCAGAATGCAGCAGCACTGAAACCGAACACTTTGTAGCCAAAAAAAGTATGAGAAGGTGCGTGGAATCTTGAAAGGAGTAATGGTGCCAGAGCAAACGTTGAGAAATGCCGTTCTATGCTTAAAATCGGATATCTTGTCGAGGTTCGAAGTTAACCAAAGATCACTAGGCCGGTTGGGTCTGAGAGCCCACTTTAAAACCACAAATGAGGCAGTGCAAGGTGACATGGGTTGGGCCTCTTTTGAAGTCAGGGAAGCGGAGATCAAAATTAGTTTTGAAGACGCAGGAACATGGAAGAAAATAAATGGGTGGCTAAAGTGCACAAGTATCTGTATTTGAAAAGCGTGGACACAAAGTGGAGGGAGAGGTCAAGAAAGTTCACAACCTAGTGCAGGATAATTCAAACTGCAAATTGAAAACCAAGGGTTCTAAGAAAGATAGTGAGAGAAATAGAGACAGTGAATTGGATGCAAAGAATGAAAACAAGAAGGACAACGGATATTTACAAGAATGAAAAGAAAGAAATTAGAAGGGAAAACCTGTACGATAGCCCAAAGGGCAGTGACTTGCTATTTGAGGCTCGAGCTGGTTGCCTGAGGACCAATACATTCCGGAGCAAATATTTGGAACTGAATGAGGCATGTGTATGCTGCAGCAAAGATCCGGAGGCCACTCAACACATCCTAATGGAATATAAGGGGATTTGCCCATTGAGAATAGCAGGTAACGTACACCTTCCAGAAGCGCTTGGGTTTAAAGTGGACGGAAGCATCAACCGGTCCGCAGTGGAGATAAGCAAGAGACGTTTAAAGTATTGGTGGAAAATAAGCCGGGAAGAGATTGATAGGACGTGATTTGATCTGTCAGTCATAGGTAGAGGTACAAGGTGGATATTGAGAAAAAAATGTCATGAAATATATCCAAAAATGCTGGATAAAAACATATAAAGCATACCTGATTGAATCACGTAGGCGAGGTGACTGTCACCACCACGTTTCAAAGTGGAGGTCACTAAATCATCATCAGAGTAGGGCCTTTACGGCAGCGTAAAACGCCAGCGGCGCGCAGAGGCGGAGGTGTAGAAAAATTCAGAAACCTTCGCCTGTCGAAAAAATGGAGGTAGGTGAATCTTGTGGCAAGACGACGCTGTCGTGGGGGTTCCGCTTCTTTTGCACTAAACTCAGGGTCGGCGGCTCTTCGCTGACGTTTCGCCTGGGCTTCGGAAGGCCTCAAGCTAGAATCGGCACTTCGACGAGGACTCCTTTCCTGAGTGAGTTCGCGGCGCCGTTGCTTAAACACAGCCTGCTCCTCAGCAGAACGCACCACGCTGGGCCTTCCCCTCCGGACGCCGAAACTGATCTAAGGTGAGGGAATCCCGGTGGAGCGCGCGCCAACCCCCTTTCCTTCCCTTCCCCTCTCTGCGACACACCAAACGACCCTGATTCGTCACACGCGTCACGTGATCCGGCGCCGGCTCGCTTTCCCCGCACGTTCTTTATTATGGGAGCAGCTGGGTTTTCTTTCTTTCCTTCTGTATTTCTTTCTTTCTTTCCGCCTTCCTTTCTTTCCTTCGCGTACCCCTTCCATGCTAATTTTGGTATGTACCAAGGGAACGAGACGCAATTTTTCGACAGGTTTTAGGGTTCTAGCGTGACACCACCACCGACACGTGTGAGGCCATAGGAGCTTCCCTTGAAAAAAGCTGCAGTGGCCGGGAAGCCTGACGAGCATCCAGGGATCTTTTTATGTTACCGTGTCGCATTCGCAAAGTCAAAGCTTAATTTTTTTCAAATGTTTTTTTCGCTCTTGGCCTTATGAAAAAAAAATCCGAGGACAATAAAGTAAGTCTTTTGAGTTGTGAATTCGAAAGCATTAATGTCCAATTGAATGCCGCTGAGCGGTCCTTCGAGTTATGAACTCCTAGTGGACAAGCGAGTGCGTTGAGAGGCTTGGGGCGTTTTGATTTGGTCTTACCGAGGCGTAGTTAGAACACATGCGAGAGCTTGCGCGGGCAAGGAACTCGCGGATAACATAGGCTTGCAAGAGTGACGGTGAGGTGGTGTCGCTGCAATTCCCTCTCCCCTCACGCAACACCTGGCGCGTTTCCAGCCTGCAGGTTTACTCTTTCGCCCGTTCTGCTCCATCGAGGCACGCTCGTGACGTGACGTCACTGCCAATGGGAATTTACCTGCCCTTTTGCTGCTGCAGACGACAGACGCCAGCTTTTTCGCTCCATTGCCCGTTTGACGCTTTCGCATAAAAATGTTCGTAAAAAAATTATGCAGAACCCCCGCACTGAGGGAATCTATATAAGCGAAGCTTTCAATGCTGTTTACGTCGATTAACGATATTTGGCAGTGACGTTGATGACGTACGGCCGTCGTGAGGTAATGTCCACTGTTACCTTGTGTGCACGACTTGCGTTTGACTACGTGGTGCACAGAACACACAGTGAGACGTGTTTTCTCAAAGCGTTATTATGCGTCACTGTTCCTAGCCTGCGGGAAGGTTAGCACTGTCATTGCCTCACATGCCACATCGCATAGTTGTTGAAGCGTTGGTTTGCTTGCGTATTATCGTGTTCGAGCTACAGTGCACCTTTGCGCCTGCAGGCCCTGGGTCAGTTGTCCATGTTTACGGTGCTTATATTTAAGAAATAGCAGTAACGTACCGTACCTTCAATTAAACTTTTTTCCACTTTGTCTGCAACTTTAGCCGTGTCCAACTGTTGCATTTCCTTTATAATAATACTGCAAGCTTGCCAAGTGTTTTCTGACGACGCCTTGCTCCTCTTTCGCGATCCACCCAGGTGTAAGCTTCATCAATCTTTTATCGAGTCCAAGGACTTATCAAAGTGGAAAGAAAATAAACAGTTGAGAAATAAATTGAACAGAGAAAAAGAAAACGCCGGAAATGACCACTACAGTCGTATATTTCACAATAATTATTGCGCAGAAGTGAGAAAGTACGGAAAAAATAAAGAAGACACTAAATCGCAAAAGTCAATGCAGAAATAGATGCGTTGAACATTGACAGCACTTTTGTAGGTGGTACAGAACTTGCGAACCCCTTTAACAATTTCATTGTCTAAGTAGGATGCGTAGATTCAAGATACAATGCATGCAGATTATTAGGAGACTCTTTATCCCTAAAGCCTACAAGCATCCCTGAGGTGATTACAACATTTTCATCGTTGAGAAATAGCCATAGCCGAGTCGTGGATGATTTATAAATTAGGCGAATTAAGTAGGTCAATACCTGCACCTGCAGTAATGCATATTTTTAATACTTCCCTGTTAACTGGAGTCTTTCCGCGCAATATGCAGGTAGCGAGACTAATAGTTAGTCATAAAAGAGGCAACAAAAATAATATTGGCTATTATCGACCAGTTTCTATACTTCCTGTTCTATCGAAGTGCCTGGAAAAAATTGTTAACTTTCGTACTGATAACTTTTCCCCAAAACATAGCTTGCTAACCGAGTGTCAATCAATCAATCAATCAATCAATCTGTTTATTTCCGAATTTCGTGTACACGATACAACAAAAATAGGTGGCAAGAGAAAAAAGCTGCTTTGTCGCAGCTTGACTGAGCTCTTGCCACCCGTACAGCAGCAAATATGCATGCAGGAAATGAGCATACAGAGACGTTTTTCATTTTCTTTTTGCAGCTTCAAATGAAGATCACTTCTTACAGAACGTACGAGCAGCATAAAAGAAGTATTGAAAACAAAATACACACAAAATACAAACAGAAACTACATGAGGACACGTATAAGATATCACCATAAGCATTATTTAAACGTTTTAGAATAAGTAAATCAATATACTAGATACAAAGATCAAATATTTCCTTTTTCGTTAGTGTTAGTATGTCTATATCTCGGGCATAGTATTCGTTCAATGTAAGTGGCATTCTGTGTCGAATCCTTTCTGTGCCATAATGTGTACGGGAGAAAGGAATTTCAAAAGGTGGATTGTACCTAAAAGGGTACAGCGGTATGTTTTCCTTTAAATTGGCTAGGTCTAAAAACTTTTCAATTTTGCCAAGTTGAGCATTTTTGTACATTAGTAGTAATTTGTGGAGGTAGATATTGTCCGCTTTTATAATTCTATGCTTACGAAATAGTGGATCTCTGTGTTCTAGAAACGGGGCGTTATAAATGCACCGCACTGCCTTTTTCTGCATTGTCGTAAGTTTGTGTAGGTTTGTAAGTATGGTGTTACCCCAGACTGATGCGCAGTAATACAAGTGGGAATTCAACAAGACGCAATATAAAGCCCTTTTCACATTTGCTGGAAGTATGTAACGACAACGACTTAGCACACCAGCAGCTTTGCTTAACTTCATTAGTAGGTTTTTTATGTGCTCATTCCAAGACATGTGCTCCGTGAAAACGACTCCGAGTAATTTTACCGACTTTTCAATTTTGATTGAAAAGACCTAGGGTTATGAATCCCGTTGCTATTTCCGCAGTTCCCAGTGGACGAAACAGGATGCACTTCGTTTTTGATTCATTTAGCTTAAGCCGATTTCTTTTACACCACAGGTAAAGTAGCTGACAGAAGGTTGTAGCCTTAGGTATTATTTCTTTCATATTTATGCCATCTATAAGGACTGAGCAATCGTCTGCATATATAAGGTACTGGCATTTATTGTAAATTTCTACGATATCATTTATGTAAAAAAGGAAGAATATTGGTCCCAGTATACTTCCCTGAGGAACTCCCGACTCAATGGGCATCAGCCTGGATTTATGTTTGTTTAGTTCGACGTATTGTAGGCGAGAGTTTAAATAGCTTTGGATTAGTTGCAAAGCCGTTCCTCTAAAGCCATAGCGTTCTAATTTATCCAGTAGTATTTGATGGTTGACTCGATCACAGGCCTTGCTGAAGTCTAAGAAGATACCTAATGTCATGGTCTTATTTTCGAAATGTTCCAGAATAGTTTCCTTTTGGACGAGAAGTGCAGTTTCAGTACTTCGTCCTTTTCTGAAACCATGTTGACCGTCAGTAAGAAGGTTGTGTTTTTTGGAGAAATTTTCTATCCGAGCGTTTATAATTTTTTCTAGTCCTTTTGAGAAAATGGGCAACACAGACACAGGTCGATAATTGCCTACGTTGTTTTTATCGCCGTTTTTGTAGATCACTGTTACCTTCGCTACTTGCATTCTACTAGGAAAAACGCCCGTCGTGAGGGACAAATTATATATGTGCGTTAATATCGGTGCAAGTAAATCAATCACATACTTAATTGGCTTAATTTGAAGTTCATCAGTGTCTTGACTGCGACTGTTTCTGAGTCCCTGAAAAATGCTGGTTACTTCGTGCACATTTGTTGGGTGGAAAATGCTTAATGTTGTAATCTAGCAATATGATTTGTTGCTTCAGGACAATATGTGCTACTGCCGATTCCGACAAAAAAGTCATTGAAAGAATTTGCAAGGTCCGTTCCAGTTACCGTCATGTTTCCAATCGTCAGGTTTTCAACTGTTATTTTACTTCTTTTTCCGTTCAATACTTCGTTAAGGTTCTTCCATAAGATGTCACTATTTCGAAGGCAATTTTCATCAAACATACGACTGTAATATTCATCTTTAGATTTCTTTAACATTTTATTAAGCTTCTTTCGAAATATTTTATATTCTATAAATTTTTCGATCCTTCGGGATGAAAGGAACGACTCGAAAAGTTTATTTTTTTGTTTTATTAGCTCGATGTGGTCATACGTTATCCACGTATGACCACAGGTAATGCTTTTTCAGGATGCTCAAAAAGGTATCATAGCTCTTGTCGGTATCCTCGATTGCGTATGTTTGACTCCAATCAACCTGGGCAATCTTGCGCCTAAATATATCGAATGTCTGTGGCGATATTTTACGATAAGTTGTCTCAGGCCATGCATGTTTTTGTAAATCATTGTTCCGCTTAAGCATGCAAAATATTGGCAAATGATCACTAATGTCTGAAGTTAGAACGCCAGATGCAACTTTTTCGGTAATAGCGTTAGTAATAAAAAGGTCTAGCAGAGATGCCGTTTATTTAGTTACGCGTGTTGGAGTTTAAATAATGTTCTCAAAGCCATTTCCTTCTAGCAAGAGCAAAAGTTCCATGGTGCGGCCCGAGTTCGCTAGAATATCAATGTTCAGGTCACCCCCAATTGTAAGCAACCACTTGCACTCGTTGGCACGCGAAAGCAGAGAGTCGAGAAAACTTAAGAACGTGGCAACATTACCAGTTGGCGGTCTGTACAATACGGCAAACGCACAATTACCTCGTTTGATACAGATGATTTCAAAGTCTCTAGTGACAATGCTAAAATCACTTATGACGTCAAAGCCTGGTACTGCTACCTGTACCCCAGCTCCTCTGCTATCTTGGCGATTTAAAAAGAAATGACTGTAGCGAGGTAAAACAAAGGAATCAGAGTTGTCATTGTACCAAGTTTCGGTGAACATGATTACATCGAAAGAAATTTTGAATGACTCTAACAGAACAGCGATGTTATCGTGCTTTCGTTGAATGGATCTTGTGTTCAGTTGAAACATCTTAAACAGTTTGTGTGGTTCACAGGGTAAAGCAATTGATACAGGCTCCGGGAGAATACAATCGACTGCCATCCTGGTATTGGCACGGAAATCAGACTGCGCAAAAAATACGCATTTCTAGTCGCCCGCACAAATCTTACCAAGATCGCTTTCACGCTTTATCGCTGCAACGTGAGATTTTTCGTCGCGACGTGTGAAAATCTTGCCGTTTTTCACCCAAACAAATTTCCATCCCGCTTCGCGTTTGCGGGCTACAGCCATGCCTAAAAGTCTCTTCATAAATTGGCAGAGGTGCTCATTTATGCAAATTGGCTCGTCTGTCGAGGAATCCAAAGATGATTCAGTCGGCAGGCCCAACTTTGTGTTTGTGAGCTTTGTTTTGCGTGCTTTTTCAAGAACCTTGTCGCGCTTATCTCGCCTCACGAACTGGACCACGATGTTCCTTTTAGTTTTATCTTTTGTTGAAACCTTGTGACATACGTCTAAATCAGCGACTGAAATTGGTTCATCGATTTCCTTGCCAATTTCGCTAAGGATATCCGAAAGGCACTCATTTGGTTTTTCTTTGACGTTTTTGATTTCTAGGTTCCGGTTTCTAGTATTTACATTTTCTAGTATTCAGCAATACTAGATTTCTAGTATTGCTCTGACTTCACAAGGTCAGCTTGGCAAGCAGTAAGGTCTCTTTCAATAGAGATTACCTTCAGTCGGAGGGTTTCATTTTCATTCTTCAGCAGCTTATTTTCAATCAGGGAGGCTTCGAGCCTCTTGTTAGCTTCATCAAGGCCATTGCTGACAAACGTCATGCTGCGTTTCATCT
This sequence comes from Dermacentor silvarum, assembly GCF_013339745.2. Classification (NCBI taxonomy): domain Eukaryota; kingdom Metazoa; phylum Arthropoda; class Arachnida; order Ixodida; family Ixodidae; genus Dermacentor; species Dermacentor silvarum. The sequence continues at coordinate 17,637,429 of NC_051155.1, read as the reverse complement.
CTTCTATATCTGCCCGAATATTTCTTTCTTCTAGAAGGATACTTCTTTCCAGAGATTCTCGGAGACCTTTGAATTCATTTCGGAGCTCCTCCTTGAATTCATGGAAACACTTTTGCATTTCCTTCGACATTACTGATAAAAAAAAAACTGACATTAATGTCATTATCATTAATGACATTATTATTATTATCATTATCATTATCATTATTATTATCATTAATGACATTTCCTTCGACATTACTGATAACAACCGGGACAAAGTGCATATAAGTTTCACAACACACTGTGGCAGCAGTGACAGCAACACTTATATAAGTGACCTAATGAGGCGAAAATGGAAAGTATGCTAACCTGCAAAGTGAAGCAGGGTCCGATTAGTGGTTGTGGTCGATGCTGTCACTGCTGCCAAATGATTTGTCCACAGAGCACCGCTGGTTATATGGGCTGTGTGATGGTCACGCGGTCCCGCTGTCTTGCGCTGTCAGGACTGGAATGCTCCAGGCTTTGCGCAGCGGCCTTGCTTTGTCACTTGTCACCCCTCACACAGGCCCGTTCGCCAGCGATTCGGATGCAGTTATGCTAGTTTTGTCGACGGCAGATCTGCCATGTGAAGCAGGGTCCCATTAGTGGTTGTGGTCGATGCTGTCACTGCTGCCAAAATATACTTCCTATACTTCCTGTTCTATCCAAGTGCCTGGAAAAATTTTTTAACTTTCGTACTGATAATTGTTCGCAGAAACATAGCTTGCTAACCGAGTGTCAACACTCGTTTAAGAAAAAGCGGTCTACAGAAACTGCTTTACGGGTACAGAAGGACCTTATTATAGAGAACATGGAAAAAAAAACTTGTGACTTCAAGGTTATAATTAGATTTCAGCAAAGCATTTCATAGAGCCAACCATAAATTGCTGCTTATAAAGCTGGGAAAATACGGCTTCCAAGCAATAACACGTCAACTTATTCGATATTAATTAGAAAGCCGACATCAATTTGTTAAAATTAACGAGAACAGATCGCAGATAAAGCCATCGACAGCGGGTGCTGTATATAAGTTAAAAACAATACTAAGCTATAGAAATGCTATGCTGGGAAAATTCGATTCATTTCGAACCCTCGCAACTTTACATGAAAATTTAAGTGCATATTCATATCGTCGCCAGGCACCAAGACAGATCCTTTTTTCGCGTAGTAATTATGGCTGTCAACGCGTTAATTAGAGAAGGTAGTGTCAACACTACCTTCTCTACTTAACTAGTTCAACAAACTAAATGTTGATGTGTTAGCTTTAAAAAAACTAAAATGTTGGATTTGTTCTTATCGACGTCTATTCATAACGTACCTAACAGTTTCGCAGAACTTATGATTTATTGTTGTTGTGTTTATACGTTCACACTTGTACCTATGATCCCTAGAATCCAGGTTTCTGCTCCAGCAATTGTGTCCGTCTCGTGCGGCAGGGTTTGCTGCAGAAGGACTTGTTGGGCAAGTTGGTGTTTGCTTAACGGCATATTACAGCACGAAGAAACACAGACACACGTCTGTGTATCTTCTGTGCAATGAAATAACTACTGCCTTACGACTCTAAGCTTGTGAAAAGAGCTATTGCTTCACTCTGTCTGGGGTCAGCAATCAAGAGGTATTGTGAACGCAAGATGCAGGAAAGTTTTGACAAACAGTTAATTAGGCTTTCAAAAGCCGGCTACCCCCGTTTGGTCCTCACGTCAGTGGCCGAATCCCTACAACAGAAACCAAAAACGGGCACACTAGCGAATGAGGCCAGAGCAGTTGAGCGGAGTGGCCAAAGGCCGTCAGTCGTGCCGTATGCGCATAAGTTGAGCCGCAACTTAAAGAAAGTGGCGAATAGGTACGGAGTGCATGTAGTGCTCTCCGCTCCCAACAAGCCGGCCCAAGTGTGTCCCCGCATAATGGCAGATCTAAGGTAGGCTGCCAAGCACAACACGTCACACCTTACGGGCGGTGCCTCACCTGAGTGGTTTATGAAATTCCACTGTCTTGTGGAAAGTGCTGTGTAGAACAAACTGGCCACTGCGTGAATGATCGATTGAGGGAGCATGCTAATAACATGACGAAAATCTTGAATGCGTACTTTTCAGCGCACTGTAAAACCTGCCCTTGTCGTCCGAGATTTCATGATGTGAAGATACTCGGCAGATGCAGACATAAAACCGCGCCTGAGCTATTGGAAGCGTTTCATATAAAAGGAAAAAGTAGTGCTCGTGTAAGCCAGAGCTGTGTTATTGTGTACAATGCGGAGGTTACTTTCTTTAGGTCTTCCAAGTGAACGTGTTAGCCCTGATAATCTCCCTCTGTAGTCTGCCCCGAGTGGCTGGTGCGCCGGCGCGTTGGAAAAACTGTATATACTGTATCTCGCTGTGTTTCGAACAAAGTTGTTACCAAAAGCAGCGCCTGTGACGTATGTCTGTGTATCTTCTGTGCAATTCTGTCTGCGGACTACAATATCTCGTTAAGCAGTTAAGTTTTGATGCACATCTATTCTGGAAGGTATGTAAAATAATTTCTAGAAAAAAATGGAAATCGTTTCTTGATTGTAACTTGCGTTTATTTTATCTTTTCGTGAAATTTGTAATATATATATATATATATATATATATATATATATTGTTACGCAAAAGCTACGGAAGGACAGAACAGGAGAATGAAGTGCGCTTGTCTTTGGAGCGGCTCGGTGTTGATCCTGCGGCGAGCCCGCGTAGTTGGAACTTGAACTTTGTTAGCGTTCTGCGCGAAATCAAACAATGACGCATGCTTTCGAAGGACGCTGACCAGGGCTTGACGCTTCTCGGACGACAATGACTTGTTGATCATTTTTAGAAACGGCAATGAGTCTTCACCACCGTGCTCTTGGGATTCATGGGCCGTGTCATCAGTTAAAGCGCCTATGCTGAGACTGGTATCCACTTCAAAAGAGGCAAGTCGGATACCGCTGGGTAGCACAACAGACTGGGAGTCTAAATTTTACACCCATAGTGTAGTTGTTCCGCAGGCCACAGAGAGGACGCATCGAGGTACGAGCACACTTTTCTTCACAACCATCGAAGGCACAGGCTCAACAATTGCATCAAATGTATCGGCGTCTACACCGCAAGCAGCAACTCGTACTCTGGATAAGGAACGTGCCGGTAAGACAGTATCTTCAATGACGGCGAGAGTTCGTGAACATGTAGCAGGTTGGTCAGCAAGAAGAGAGAGGAAAAGCTCGCCGGTACCGCAGTCAACAATGGCACCGCACTGTTGTAGGAAATCGAGGCCAAGAATTACGTCGTGAGTGGATTTAGCAATCGCTGCGAATTAGGCTTGATACACGTTATCGGAGAAGTAAACGTTCGCGGTGCACACACCAATAGGTCGGAGCAACTCGCCACTCACAGCACGAAATGTATTAGAGGTGTCCCAGCGAAACATCACTTTATCGGGTTTTGAAATGTTGGCTGATAACAGAGACACTCACTCCTGTGCCTACTAAGGCCAAAGTAATAACATTGTCCACTAAAACACGAATCTTATTATGAAACATGGCGACTGGCGGACTCCCGCAGGGGCGTCTGCGCAAGCAGGCGTTTGGTGTGTTACGACACCACGGACCCGAGCAAACGAGGGTCGGACCCTCCCGCGTCTAACCGTGCGCGGCTTAGCCGTGTCCGGGGAAAAGAGGATCCTGGGGGTTGAGCCAATGCTGAGTGCTTGGACCTTTATGGCCCCTCGACGGAGGCAACACACCCCTTTGGCCTCGGCTTCACGTAGACGGCACCCCCGGACTGACCCACCCGGGGGAAATCGGTAGTTGCCTTTTCCTGTCCTCCTCTTCAATCTTCGTCTTTTTTCTTACTTTCAATCTTTCCTGTCTCCTTCTCACTTCTTATATTCTGATTTTCCAGGCAGCTAGGATTAACCTTGTGTGAGATAGCCAACCTTGGTTATATCATATTTGGTTATAGTGGTTGTGTACAGCTGGCGTTGGCAGGTCTTGTTCATAACAACCCTGTCGCGTCCCCTTGTTGGTCTCCGCGGTGGGCGGCTGGCACTGCTGCCGAAATCAATTTAATTTGTATGGCATCCTCATACCCCAAACTGCCTGATCGCCCTCTCATAAAAAGAGGGCGCACCGATGAATCATTGAACTTCTTCGCAAAGACCACCGAAATTTTCCCACGTTTCCACGTGATTCACTGTGAAAGCACCGAAAAGAAAGCGACAAACATTTCACCCTTCTTGGCTTCAAAATGTCTCACAGAGACCATTGGAATTGGCTACAAGGCCACCAAGATGGCAAATGGTGACCTTCTGATTGAAGTAAAGGACAAAATGCAGTATGAGAAAGTTACAAACCTGGTGGCTTTTGGCGATAAAACCATATCTGTGACTGCACACCGAACAATGAACACCGTCAAGGGTGTGGTTTCAGACGGCGACCTCATGGATTTGACTGATGAAGAACTCCTGAATGGATGGAAAGAAGAAAACGTTATAAATGTACAACGCATAAAAATCAGGCGTCACAACAAAGAACTACCAACCAAACACATAGTACTCACTTTTGGCTCTAGCACACTCCCGGATGCAATAGAAACAGGCTACCTTAAACTGCGTTAAGACCTTACATTCCAAATCCACGACGCTGCTACAAGTGTCAGAGGTTTGGCCATGCCTCTCAAAGCTGCCGAGGACGACAAACGTGTGCGAAATGCGCTACAAAAGATCACTCTGCTGAAGAATGTACTGCTGAGGCCCATTGCGCGAACTGCGATGGCGACCACCCTGCATATTCCAGATCTTGCGCAGCGTGGAAGAAAGAGAAAGAGATAATTACAATCAAAGTCAAAGAGAATATCAGTTTCCGGGAAGAACGGCAGCGTTTGTCACCTTCACTTTCAATGAAAACTTCTTTTGCCGAAGTGGTGCAACAGGGGGCAGCATCACGACGGACCCCGGCGGTCGCCCAAAGCACGCGCAGCGTACTGAGGCGGCTGCCACCCGCCCCCATGGTGGGAGCAGCTAAGGCTGCCCTGCCCTTCTCGAAATCGGCCACACCAGAGGCTTCCACTAGCGCTGGCAGCAGCCATCGCAGCTCAGAGGCTAAGGAGGACCCATCGGCTTCCGGGCTGGTGAGGCCACAGCCTTCGTCCCTCGAGGCGAAGGCTACACGACGTACACATCGCTCGTTAGAGCGAATGTCCAGCGCTTCGCAAGAGACTATGGCCACTACTCCAAGCAAGGTGGTCCAGCCAGCACCTAAAGAGCGGCCAAATTCTTTGGATCGCTCTAGAAAAGACAAAACCAAAATTACAGGGCCGCAAACGGCTCTGTAATCTAAGGCAACACTTCCTTTTTATACACACAGCACCAATTTACTTTCATTATGGATACACAAATCATTCAATGGAACGTCAGAGGCCTTATTAGGAAACTCGACGATGTCCAAGAACTTCTTTACCAACACAATCCAAAAGTGCTGTGTGTACAGGAAACGCACTTAAAATCGAAACATACAAATTTTCTCCGACAGTATGTTACGTTTCGTAAAGATCGCGATGATGCTCTCGCATCATCAGGCGGTGTTGTCATTGTAATACACAAAAGCATAGCATGTCAACGTTTGCAGCTACAAACGCCCCTTGAAGCAGTGGCAGTTCGACTTGTCCTTCTGAACAAACTCATCACCATTTGCTCGCTTTACATACCCCCACATTACCACTTACACAAACATGAATTTCAGTCCTTTATAGACGAATTGCCAGAACCTTATCTTGTTCTTGGCGATTTCAATGCACACAGCAGTCTGTGGGGCGACTCTCGTATCGATGCGCGAGGCCGTCTTGTTGAACAATTTATTTTTCCTCTGGTGCGTGTCTCCTGAATAAGAAGGAACCTACATTTTACTGTATCGCAAATAGAACCTTTTCTTCTATTGATCTTAGCATAGCTTCCCCGTCTTTATTTTCAGAACTTGAATGGGAAGTTATAAAAAACCCTTACGGGAGCGACCATTTCCCAGTACTGCTGAGAGCAACAAGACAATACGAGTCTCCACCACATGCCCCCCGGTGGAAGGTCGATGCAGCGGTCTGGGATAAACTCCAAACTCTTACCAGTAAACTCTCGTGGGCTGACATTTCATCGAGTAGCACTGACAATTGGACGAGTTGGTACGGATGCATGGTTTCAGAACGGCGCAACAAGGAAGACGACAGACGAAAGAACACACGAACACAAGCGCCGTGTTCGGCGCTTCTGTTCGTGTGTTCTTTCGTCTGTCGTCTTCCTTGTTGCGCCGTTCTGAAACCATGACATTTCATCGCTCGGAATTGATGGTGCCGTCGAGTATTTTACTAAATTCATAATTGATGCAGCCTCTAAGTGTATTCCCCAATCAAGTGGACTTTCTAGCAAACGTCGTGTTCCGTGGTGGAATGAACAATGCCGGAATGCACGTAGGCAGCAGAACAAAGCATGGAGGCAGCTTCGCGATTATCCTACTGCTGAAAACCTTGTAAATTTCAAGAAAATCAAGTCCCAAGGTAGGAGAACACGCAGGCAAGCCAGGAGAGACAGCTGGAAAACATTTTTATCAAGTATCAACTCGTACACGGATGAGGCCAAGGTTTGGAGCAGGGTCAATAGAGTAAGAGGACGACAAACACACCCACCTCCCCTGGTACACACGCAGGGAGACAGCCTTGAGGAGCGAACCATCTGGGTGCACATTTTGAACATGTGTCCAGTTCCTCACACTATTCACCAGCATTTATAAGATATAAATCAGCAACAGAAAAACAAAAAAATATACCGAAAGAGCACTGGGAACGAGCCATATAACCTACCTTTGTCCCTACACTGTAAGAAATGTGTGTCAATTAACAGGTATTTTTACTGAAATTTTCTGTTGTCGTACAGAAAATATCTGTTTTACGCCCTTAACAGAAACACGTTCACGAAAAAAACAGTAATTTTCTGTTTCTGGAGCCGCTACCCCGCCAAATCACCGAACGGTTGGTCACGTGGGCACCTCCGCTCAACAAAAAGTAAATTGAAAATCACTTGTCAGCTTTTATTAAGCACTTCGAATATTTTAAGCGCCAAAAAGTTATTGCGCCTAATATTTTTCCTCAGTAATAAAAGCATTATAGATTCCGTGGTCTGTACTTTTTCTGCGGTCCTGCATTCACGCATTGGCGCCAAGAACGTGAACAGCGGCGGTACCAGCGTGCTGCGTCGGGGATTTTCACCGGACAGACTGTTCGCACACAAGGTGAGTAGTGCACATTCTTACCGGCATGAATGATACACTTTATGCTATCTTTTGGAAGTCTTGTTGCGGGCTTGTACTGCTAATGAAAGAGAGCAAAAATGAATCGCTGAGGGACCTTGCAAAATCTTGAGTGGACGGATTGCATTAGTTAGCACTAGAGTCGTTAAGACTAGGGGTCTCCCCAACTTGTTTGGAATGTCGTAATGCGTTTGCGAAGAACCAAAGGCACGCCTATATTTGCGTTCTGCGCGAATGCTAGAATAGCGTGCGCACGACAGTCGCTTCACCACCGATTCGTCACTGCTGCTTTATTGTCTGATAAAGGGTACACAGCGCGCAGAAGAGAGAGGATGCAAGTGAGCAACCCGGTAGAACACTGTAGCTTACGGGAAAATGAAAGATGCAGAAATTTCGCTTTGCTAGCAGGTATCCGCACTACAATATCCGAGTGAGAAAACGCGGGAAGTTTTTAGGGTTGCGGAACTCGCTGTGAAGTACAGCGGTGAGCACTGTTAGGGTGAACACGCGAGCGCGTGGCCGACGGCACTATCAGCGCCGCGTAACAGCCATCGTTGGAAACATTGCACATGCGCAGCATGTGCTTTGCGAAACACTCTTTCCACCGCGCGCATCACGTCATCGATACGCTTGTTCGTCGTCTGCTAGCCGCATTTTTTGTTCGCTGAGCTGATACCTTCTGCATTTCAAGGTCCATCTGGATTGAAGATTGGCGCGTGAAGGAAAAAAGTGAGTGTAAGAGGGATAATTATTAAACTTTTTATTCAAGAAAATTGCACTTTTGCAATTCAAGTTAAACAAGACCATGAGAACAAATATAAAAACATGAGCAAATCTAATAGCGAGTCATGTGACCACTTACAGCAACGACTTCAGCTATTCTGGACGGTAACGAGTCGTAAAGTGATCGAACATATTCCCGATCGGCTTTCAGCCTTTCCCACTCGTTGCTGACTTGCGCCCACAACTGGTCCGAAGTCGCGGAATAAAGGGGCTTCCTTGCCAAAGAAGCTTTCAGACGGCCCCACACGTTTTCTATCACATTCAGGTCCGCTCCTTTCGGAGGCCATTCCAGTAGCTGCATGTGCTGCTCCGCCTGGAACTCCTTGACAGCCCGCGCCGTGTGTATCGGTGACCGGTCCTGTTGGAACAGGTAATCACAGTCTGGGAATAAACTGCTCGCATATGGCAACAGCACATTGTTCAAAATGTTGCAGTATTGTTCCGACGATAAGTGTCCACGTATACGTTGCAGGGGCCCTAAACCATATCTTGAAACAGCACCCCACACGTTCACACTCGATCTCCCACTGGCAGAAACACCTTGCACGTTGTCCGGGTCGTTCCTGCGTGGCATTGTGACGTTAACTAAAACAATTGCTTTTCAAAGCAGGAAGTTTGCCTCACCGTGTGCCTGGTAGTCTCCAAACACGCAATCCTTGGTCTTGTCGCGTCGAAAACGTCGACTCATCCGAAAAGATGACGCGACCCCACTCTTCTGATGTCCATGCTTCGTGCAGCTCAGCGAACTGCCGTCGTGCGTCCTTATTTGCCGCCGTTAGTAGTGGCTTCTGCGCTGCGACGCGACTGCGAAGGCCCGCAGTACGCAGGCGACGTCGAACAGTGGTGTCCGAAACGTCCAAATCCAAGTCCTCGCGTATTGCTGGGGCTGGCAAGAAAGGGTTACGAACAGCAGCTGCAACTATGAGGGCGTCTTCATCGTCTGTGGTAGCTTTAGGGCGGGGCGCGCGGGGTGCATCCTGAATGCGACCTTCATACTTGTAGGCTTGAATTATCCTGTTCAGTCTTCAGGGGCCTATTAACTAAAGCGCCAATATACCGCTGGGAATAACCTTTCAGGGAAAGATCGACAATTGAGCGCCGTTCATCATCGGGAACCCTAGCCATAATACGATCTGGCGACAGAATGAACGGCTGCGAAAGATGTTTGGTTGTTTTATATACGGCGTTGCATGCACAACAACTTTGAAGGGAACGAATAGACACGCCCCCATAGATATACAAGTTTTTTTGTCTTGTTCTGTTCAAGCACAGATGTTTAAAGAAATCTTAAAATGCAGGATGCATGGGCTTAGAAAACAAAAATGCGGCTAGCAGACGACGAACAAGTGCATTCATGACGTCATGCGCGCGGTGGAACAATTATTTCGCGGAAGGCGTGATGCGCATGCGCAACGTTTCCAGTGATGACCGTAACGGGGCGCTGACAGTGCCGTCGGCCACGCGCTCGCGTGTTCACCCTAACAGTGCTCACCGCTGTACGTACGTTAAAAAGCGCGGGGTCTGGAAACTCGTTTCTCGTGCAAGTAAAGGTCGCAAGGATATGTTGTATATCTTTATTTTTTTATTCATGCAGACACTAGTAAAATCCTTGACTATGTTGAGTTCGCGAGATTTAACATTGCGCGTTTTAATTTTTGATCGAAATAGCGTTGCACGGGTCAACGCATTCCGAAGAGTGGAAGGCACTGCCCGTTTATTCCGTTCGCTTGAGAAAAGGAATTAATCATACCCTTGCTACGCGGCCGTTTCAAATGCCGTTCAACCGAATGCCATTCCACTCGACTGCCGACTTTGCGCTGCCATACGACATTTTTCAATGATACTCAGTCGACATTCGAGATTTTGACGTTGCTTTGAAACGCGAGCACCGTCTGCACCGACATAAGCCATCGCGTCGCCCATAACTATTAGGAAGCGCCGATGCGATCGCTCGCCTTAGGAACACTTGATAGCCAAGTTGTTGACATCGCATAGGAGTCGCGCTGGCGAACACTGCGTACTCGTAACTAGCGGAAGTGGGCCGTCGTCGATTAAAATTAAAGCATTTGGCAAGCGTTTATTGTTGGTGACTTACGAAGTATATACATATGAAATGTAGCTGCTCGTTCCACTTATTTATGATACGGGTAATGTATCAAACAAGCACAGCCATCTGAGCCATTGTCGTGGGTTTCGTTGAGCCGCCGATCTGTTGATGATAGGTCAGGCGACCCTCTTGTGACCGGATTTGTCGCTTTGTTAGCCCGACAAACCTGTCGCACTACGATGACATACGTCTTTGGTCATGCTGGTGTCATTGTCGGTCTAGTACTGATGGGTGTGTCAGCGACGGTTTGCGACCGCGTACTGACCGCTGACGACCGCGTTCGTACACGCTGAAAACGAGCGAACAAAAGCGCAACTCGACGGCAGCAGCACCATTGCAATAAAGCAAGGGAATGTTGAAGCTTTTGAATGCGTTTAGAAGTCCTCGTGAAACACTACGGGAGCCTGTAAAGGCAGAATGCCATTTGAACATATCCCTGTAGCACGGGTATAAAACTGTCATATTCACGTTTACTGCGAGTATATAGGGACGTTCGCAGGGCATATATTAATGAAGTTTTTGGAAGTTCCATCAGTAGGGCTATCTCTCCCACAATTTGTCTTGGTTCATTCAGCTGTCAGTGATTTCACTTCCCAACTAGTTTTTGGTATATCAGTATAAACCCTCACTGAAGCATTTCAAAAGAAAATCTTGCCTTCAAATATGTCACTGCAAAATTATTTTGAAATTAAACGTACAAGACAGCAAATTTAGCTTGGAAAGGCATTCTTGGACGCCCGTTGAACAAAGCAGCAGTAGGATACGCTGTGGCCTGTGTGCGCTGAGAAACACACTGTGGCCATACTGAGGAATTTCGACCACCCATGCTTTGAATCCAGTGCTTATAGTTTGTGAGGTCGGTTTTTCTAATACATAAGAAGGTGGTAATTCATAAGATGTCATTTGGGGGAGCAACATCTAAATAAACTGAGCACGAGGTCGCGGGATTGAATCCCGGCCACGGCGGCCGCATTTCGATGGGGGCGAAATGCGAAAACACCCGTGTACTTAGATTTAGGTGCACGTTAAAGAACCCCAGGCGGTCCAAATTTCCGGAGTCCCCCACTACGGCGTGCCTCATAATCAGAACTGGTTTTGGCACGTAAAACCCCATAATTTTTTTTAACATCTAAATAAATTAAAATTAAGTCTAAAAAAGAAGGCTGATCAGAATTTCTAAAAATACAATGCTGATCAAAAATCTGCTTCACTTGTGTCTCGGAAATTCCAACTGGTCATGATTCATTGGAAAGGAATTTTAACATGGTGGTATCACTATAATGATGGATTTTAAGAGCCTGCATTAAACCCACTTGTATGATACTGCTGTTGCATTTTTGCTACCCAATATTTAAAAACATGTTCCAAAGTGGGAAACGAATGTGAGATCAGTGCAGTGTGTACCGTAAGGATTATTACTTTTAAATTGCACCTCATGCAGTGTGGTCACTCGCCAATAATGTTTCGTTTGAGTAATACTGTTCATTGCTGTTGTGTTAATTTCAGATGTACCCCTGCAGTATATGTGGCTGTGTCAGCTCTGCACTTTCCGCATTTCTCAGGCATGTGCCCTTGCACAAAAATGTGAACAATTTTTGTGTCAAATGCCCCTTTCAAGACTGCTACAAAAAATTTTGCAAAGTTGGCTCACTCTACAGTCACTTCAGTCGTGAACACAGACGAGTTAGACATGCTGAACAAGAAAGCTGTGTTGCCGTCAGGGTGCAGCCTTGTGACTTAGTCTGCACTTTGGACAGCTGCATACAAGTCTGTAAAGATTATAAAGCTCTAATTGCACACCTGAAACTTCACATTGTTCAAGGAACAAACGTCACGTGCCCATTATGTACGAAAGCATACAATAAGAAGGCATCCTTTTCTTCCCATCTTTCACGTTACCACGGGAAGTACCTTTGCACAGTACCAGATGTGGAAGTTCAAGAGGCTATGCCTGTTCCAGCAATTGTTACCCCTCCACATGACGCTGAACAAACTGAGAGCAATGTATCTGAAGAGGAAGAGCTACGTAATACACTGGCACCGCATCAAGGTAGCATGCAAGAAACCTGTAAGAACCACGTTAGCACTGCTTTTGCCCATCTGTACTTGCGACTCTTATCTGAGCGCCATGTGCCTTCATCTACAGTTCAAGTTATTTGTGAGGCTATATATGACATACAGAATGCAAATGCTTCAGCAATGGTTTCCTGTCTCAAAGAAAAGCTCAGGGAAAAAGGTGTTGGCAGTGATGACATAGGTAAGCTGATAGATGAAACATTTGAAAGTGACTATGTTTTGGCACTGCATCGAGCACCAGATGGTGTGTTCAGGACAGAACATAGCCGTTCCTCTTTCTTCAAGAAAGAGTTTCTGTATGTATCGCCTGTCGAAATATTATTGGGAAAAAACAAGAAGAACAGGAATGCTACCTTTCATTACGTTCCAATTCTAAGTACACTTGAAGCCATGCTGGAGAATGAAGATGTGATATCACAGTGCGATAGGATGCTGCCTGAGACCCCTGGTGTCCTGAAAGATTTCACTGATGGAAACGTGTTCAAGTCTATTCCACTTTTCAAGGAGCATCCTGAAGCACTGAAGCTTATACTATTTCAAGATGCATTTGAGGTCGTGAATCCAATTGGTTCCGCAAAGAAGAAACACAAACTTCTTACTGTTTATTTAATCCTTGGTAATCTCTATCCATGGTTCAGATGTGCACCTCATTCTCTCAAGCTGTGCTTGCTCTGCAATGAAAATGATTTTGCACATTTTGGGCAGGCCAAAGTGTTTAAGCCTTTGCTCGATGATTTGAAGAAGTTGGAAGCTGGCCAATTTGTAACTTCAAGCGGAATGCGCTTGTTTGGCACTGTGACTGCCATCCTTGGAGACAACCTTGGAAGCCATGGAATTGGAGGCTTTGTAGAAAACTTTAGCTCTGCAAGTCACATCTGTAGGTTTTGCATGTCTGAAAGAGCTGACCTTTTTTCTCCAAATGCACTGTCAGGTGTTTCACAAATCAGAACACCGGCCAATTATAATAGTGCTTTATTAGCCCTGCAAGCCAATGGTTCAAGTATAGAAAAAGGAGTGAAGTTCAATTCCTTATTCAATGAGCTGAAGTATTTCCATGTATGTGCACCAGGTCTCCCTCCTTGTTTGGCACATGATTTATTTGAGGGTATTGTTTCATTTGACCTTTCTTTGTACATGAAACATTTTGTAACGGTTCTCAAGTGGATTTCTTTACAAGACCTTAATCAGCGCATAGCTTGTTTTCATTTTAAACATGGTGATTTGGCTGACAGACCGTGTGAAGTTCACCTCAAAAAAACACTAGGAGGACATGCTGTGCAAAATTGGAACATGTTGCGCTTTCTTCCATTGTTCCTGCTTGGTTCAATTCAGTCCACTGAAAATGAAATCTGGCAACAGGTTCTTTTGCTGTCTGAAATTGTCCAGCTTGTTACTGCACATACGCTAACACTCCCCATGGTTATGAGGCTGCAAGACATTATAGAGGACTACATGACAGGCAGAGCAAATCTCTTCCCTGACGTTGCCATGAAACCTAAGCATCATTACCTGCTTCATTACCCTTTTCTGATTACGCAGTTTGGCCCGCTGATAAAAATGTGGACAATGAGGTGTGAAAGCAAGCACAGCTATTTCCGTAAGTGTGCAAGAAATTGCCAGAATTTCAAGAACTTGACGCACACACTTGCTGAGCGCCATCAGCTTTATCAGGCATATAAAAACACGGGAAACGGTATTCATGGCTTATTAGTCAATAGTTCCTCATTCTCTATTGAGCTTTGCACACCAGAAATACAAAAAGAAGTACGCGAGGTGATCCTTGACGAAGATAATATAATCTCGGCTTGTCAAGCTACTATCCACGGTCTTTTTTACAAGCAAGACATGCTTGTCGTTATGAGGCGGGTGGACAGTGTGCCTGTTTTTGGTGAGATTAGGCTTATTCTTGCCACTAATGACAACTACTTTTTCTTATTAAGAACTGTCCACACAAGATATGAGTCTGCTATGCACTTCTACAACATCATCAGTAGTGATGGTCCTTTCAAATGCATGAAGCTTGAAAGCCTCCTTGATTGGACTCCGTTGGTGCAGTACAAACTTGCCCGCAACAAGTACCCTGTTGTTGTGTTGAAGCATGCTATATTAGATTTTGCTTGATTTCATGCTTTTCACAGGAAGAATGGACTTGGAAAAGCATATTTCCAGCTGGCTGCCACACTTGGACAATGAAGTGATGCAACTTACTGTACAGAAACTGCTGGACTGTGGTGTTCAGTCGCTTGAGCACCTCAAGTATGTAGTGGAAGCCGACCTAATGTTCCTGAATGTGGTCAGTAGACGCATCCTGCTCGAAAAGTTCCAGACAGCTGCCTCACCAGCCGTGCAAGTGTCCATACCAAAAGGAAGTGAAGCTTCTGTGAGCCTGTTGGGCCAGGCTTTTGATATTCCATGGGACGCATTTCCACCCGAACTCGTAAAAGCATGTCAAGAGGGCAGGCGTCCACTGAAAAGTGATCTGAATGAAATGGTTAGGACACTAAGTGACAGGGTGCTTGCCTGCCATCAGAAGCCTGGGCGCAAAGTGCTGCGAGCCATTGCGAGTGAAATCGTCAGCAAGTTTCCAAGAACTTTTGAGGACACCCTCAACGGCACCGTCATTGCTACAGGATTAGAAACGCTTCTATGGAAGCTGGAGAATTGCATTAACAACAAGAGAAGGCGCAGTTCTGAGTGTTTGAAGCGGTGTGTTTCAGAAGATGAAGAAGAGTTCACCACAAAAAAGCCACAACTCCAAAAAGATTCTTATGGCTGTGTAGCCTGGCAGCCTGATCTTCCGTCCATGGAAACAGCTGAAACTCAAGAGAAGAAAAGAGAAGAGTTGCAAGCCCAATTTAGGCTAGCTTCCCCAAACAGTTCTCGAGTCACACAACTAATGGCTGAAACATATTCGTCACAGAGGCAGTTGATCAATGCCAGCAGAAGCGTGCTGTACGTGAAGGAAAACTGGCCTTTCCTCTTTGAAGAAATGCACATGTGTTCACATATCAATGTACTGCTGGGGTTCAGTGCCTCTCAAACATTTGACGATCAAATCAAGACTGTTGGGCGACAGGTTTTTAGGTATGCTCACAGCTTAATAAAAAAGGCGAACGTGAGGACATGCCTAGAGCAAATCGAAAAGGCCAGAATTGAACTAAAGACAATGGCTGTAGAGTACGAAGCCACTCCCCTCCTCCTGCTCGCCATCTTCGATGAAGACTGCGAGCTCTTCTGTAAGGTAGTCGAGGTAAGCATTGCAATCTTAGATCAAATCAGTGCCTGTCCGCCATGGCATCTCACAGCTCTTGCGTCAGTTTTGTACATATAACCCTACATAGGATACCATATTGTAGTATTATTTATTGTCTAAATTACTATTACTATTTGAAGCTAACATTGTCAAATACGATTAGAGAATGCAGCATTGTGTAAAGCCGGGTGCAATTTACGAATGAAGCAGTAAATGCCCCTCAGGAGCTAGTCAATCATGACAGATTTTCATGACGTGGTTATTTCTCTTTGACCTGTTAGCATTACATTCCAGGGGACTGGCAAGTACAAAGCGATTAATTGCTGGTTAACCAGATCAGCTGCAACGCCATGAGTCTCTTGACATTACTGGACGGAGGGCCTCTTTTGAGGGGCATTTGCCACTTCGTTCTTGAGCTGTATTTGACTATAATGTAACGTGCGTCCTGATACGGGCGGCCTGCTCAGAACCGGTGGTGTCTTACTGTGGATGTAGCCCTTGGCTGCAGCGATAGCCGCGCTTAACGCTTCTTTCCCTTTTTTATTGCTCTTCACATTCATTCTTTTTCTGTACTTTTACCATTTCCACATCCCTTGTTTCTGAGTTTGTCTTGTACTGCCACAACCGCTGCGAGAACCGTTGTGCAGAGAAATGCATTGGCATTCCAGTTACTTTCTTAACAAGCCCTTGTTTCATGCATTGAAGCACAAAATTAACTGGAATGCCAATGTATTTCTCTGCAAAGTTCGGGAATGAATATTTCGAAACTGGTGTCATCCTGAGAATTCGTTCCAAGTGGATCCGCCTTGCGAATGCCACAGCTACAATTTGTAAATTGCAGTATGGGCCAAAGGTAATCAGTTATAAGCATAATTAGTGAATGTTTGTTAATTAGTCGATTATGCATTTCAATTTTTTGTGCTAGTGATGTCCCCCTCTTCGAGTGGACCAGCTCAAGAACTAGAACTGTGCCATCTGCCACAGGCAACCTTTAAACATTTTTAATGTTCGCTGAAATGCCTGGTATATATATAATATATACATGGTGGCCCATCCATCATGCACAAAAATTTAAGAATATTCAAATGCCACGTAGCTGGACAGAACCGAGGTAATGTTTGCCGTCTTTTTGAGGTACTTAAATTATTTCTTGTTCCGCCTAATTACATAATTAGTATTATTTCATCAACTTCTGAAATATATTTAAATGAAAAGTGTCAATAAGAAAATTGTAGAGCAACATGAAAAACTTTCGATATAGCCTTCTGTTGCTCAATACGTGCTACGTAAAAATTTTTCCGATTGTGAAATTGCCGCACGACTGGCTGCTCAAGGCACTTTGCGTGTATTTTCAGGCTTCTTTCATGCTGGAAAAAAACTTATGTAGGACATATTCAGCAACAGTAAGCTGTAGTTTTCCGTGTTGCTCAACAATTTTCTTGATGACACTTTTATCTAATATTTGTAAAGTTGAATAATTATTTAGACTAAATATGTAATTAGGCGGAATACAAAACTTGAGTATCTTCAAGTGAGGGGACGGCAAACAACATTACCTTGGTTCTGTCCAGCTACGCGGCATGTGCATATTTTAAAATCTTGGTGCATGATAGTTCGTACACCTTGTATTAGTCCCAGTATTGTAAATAATTAAGCCAACATGTGTACATGCCTATGCTGGTTTTCAGGGCTTTAACATGTCGTTGACACCTATTTACATATAAGCCAAAGCATTTAATTCACTATAGACTCTTGGGGAAAACATCACGAGCTTGAGCAAGCACTGAAATGCCTTATTTGTACTTATGCTTGGTCACATGCTTACTTGTAACCTGTGTATACTTTCAGCTTTCCCATGGTGCTGCTCTGGTGGACATTCTTATATGCCTTTAATTTTCTTTTACACCAGGAATGCGCCAGTGATGAAGACCTTGGGGACATGCCATGTTCTCCTTTCATCATTGCAAAAGGTATTTTCTGTGGTACCACACCCGGGCGAGCATTCCTGATTTACTACTTCTTTTGTGCAGGAGGCAGTTTTATTACTGCAAGGAACTTCACCATATGCATTGACACCCTGCCAGTGATACACGCAACAAACCCATGCCAGGCATTCCGGCTCATGTTTTTCGCACACTTTGCATTTAATCTTGCGTACCCTAAGGACACAAGCCTCTGCTTGGAGTTCACACAGCGGTAAGTACCGAGTTCACTTGTTAACTGAGCTGTGATTACCTTTCTTGTTTTGGTTGTTACACTTCTCACATGTGCAGTGATGATAAAGTTATATAGACATATTCATGTATCATAGGACCCTTTTATGATATTGCTGATAAGTACGAAAGCAATCTTGAAGCAGGAAAATGTTTGCTGAACCCAAACAACTAATCAGCTGTGGAATGAAATTTGGAGGCTGCTGCTGCTTGGTTTCTGCCGCTAGTAAAATAGGGCTCAAAGGAAGTTCATGTACATGCATAGAAAGGAAACACTGAGAAAACAATTTTTTTTCTGGAGTTTGTGTTCAACCACTTCTTGACTGATTTGGCTGTACTATCGGCATTGCATGGTGCTCAGTTACTAATATCGATGGCTTGGAGTGGGTGGTACTGTTGCTTCTGAGATTCTGTAGGAGTGTGTGGCTATTTCGGTGAAATTATGGACACTGCTCACAGAGGTCATAGATATTTGGCCAAGGCAGCACAGGACCCAGAGGGGTGATTTTGCTGGAAAGTGTGTGTGTGCATTCAATGCCAGTAATCATTTGGTGGTCAGGTAACCATTAATATTTATGGGTAAATTGGAATGTGTTGTCATGCTGATTTTATGCGTCGTGGATTGTGCATCGCAGAAATTGCCAGCATTCTTTTTCTATTGATGAGTGTGAGGAGTTGTGTGCATAAAATTTGTGATGGTTTGATCGCATTTCCACTACAGTTACTGAGGGCATATTGGTATAATGCTTTGTTTCTGCTGGAGGTCTGGCAGCTGATGTGGTTCTCGCATTATCTGGCATGTATGCTATAGCTAGGGTTTGAACATCCCGGCTTTTATTTTTTGATAATTCAATGGACTGTCTTTGGTGTTTGTTTCAGGAGGCATTTTTTTTATAAACATTATTTCATGCAAACATCTTTCTGTTGTTTATCAGTAACATAATGTGAAGTGTTTCTGCCGTAAAAGATCAGTGTATGTATATCTTGACCCTTTTAGTACAATCAGTCAACTCAGAAGTAATATATGCACATAGTTATATCACCGTCGCAAAAAAAGTGCCAGAAGCTAAATGATGCAGCAATCAAGACTAAAATGCAATTGTACTTCTGAAAACAGTTTTGTAGCATTATCAATCGTGGCAAACAGAACATGACGCTTTTTTGTGATGCTTATGCACATATTCACGTTAGTTTCCTGTGCTCTTACTTGAGTGATCATAGAGGAATCTTGAAGAATGAGAAAAAAACAAGATGCCACGAGCAAAACAAAAAAACGGTGAACTGTAATGGCAGCACATCAAGTGCAATCTGTGATAGAGCCCACACCCTTTTGATAGAGTGGTGACAAATTTCCATTGTTACAACTTAACATGTGTGCTGTCACCAGTATTATTAATGAAAGATAAAGCCATGTTGCTGTGTTCTTTTCCATTGCATGGTGGCGATATGGTGATGGTGATATGGCTGATATGGTGAAGCATTCAAAGCGACATGCTGATTGTTCACATTATTTTCAATGATGTTTCTGCGGTCTTTTTTGAAGTTCTCTGACTCGCCGAAATGTACATTCAGCACATGGGATTTCGCATGCAACATCTGAGAATTAGTCTTTGTTTAGCGTTTTTGCCTTTCACCTGCACTGTAGTTATGTAGTTAGCGGGTTGGCACATGCAAAGCGGGTGTGTCATATTAGCATAATATAGACACTGGCGTTTGACTGATGCCTGGAGCATGTGAGATCGCAGCCTACTTCTGGGTGCTTGCAGTCAGACATAGTGCTGGATGGGCGTGTCTGCATTCCATTCAGCAAGTAAAGCGCCCAGGATAGCCGCACGCGAAAAACATTCCCTAAAATATGTTCAAATTCATCAGCCTCGTCTTGTTTACTACAGATTCTTTTCACTGAGTGGAAGAGTGAGGCAACTATGGAACACTTGTGAAATGGCGCGTAGAGATTTCAAAACAAATGTAGCAGCTGGTGTGCGTTTTCTGAAAATGTTGATTGTCATTCGTGAAGATTCTCGGAAGATGAGCGCATCAAGGAAAGACAGGCGGCTATCATCGCCTTCAAAAGTAAACTGCATTACTTGTTCCAGCTTGTTCAGGTATTTAGCGAAGGGATCCACGGGTTATTTATTTAAGATACAGAAGCGGCTGTTCATGTACCTCATACTGCATGGCACAGGGAGGTAGTTGAATGATTGCATTTTAATTGTAAAAAATGGATTCTTTTACTCGACATCTCATCATCAGCCCAGCTATGCAGCTGCAGGGCAAAGGCCTCTCTTATATTCCTCCAATAAACTGTTCTGTTGAGGCTGCACCGAGCTCATCCCCGCAAACTTCCTCATTTCATCTGCCTACCTAGCTTTCATGACGCCCCCCCTGTTACATTTCCTTTCTCTTGGACTCCATTCCATTGTCCTAACAGACCAAACGGTGATCTTGTCTTGTATTATATGCCCTACCCATGCCCATTTCTTCGTTTCGATTTCAGCTAGGATATCATTAACTTGCGTTGGTTCCCTGACCAAATCAGCTCTCTTCCTGTCTCTTAACGTTACACCGATAATTTTCCTTTCATTGCTCGCTGGGCTGTCCTCAATATTTCAATCCTTTTTGTTAGGTTTCTGCACGACGGGTTAGTACACTCAAGGTACAGCTGTTATATACTTTACTCTTAAGGGATATTGACGAGCTGCTTGTTATGATTTCAGAGGGCCTGCCAAATGTCTTCCGCCCTATTCTTATTCTTTGACGTATGTATTGATGTATTGTGAGGCTGCCACCTTTTTTTTGTATGCGTGCTGCTTTCGTGGACACTCATTCAGTGGAACACCAGCTCGCATGTTGAGCACTGCACTCAACACCAGCTACCCAGAAGTGTATCCTCAAGAAAAAAGTATATAACAGCTGCATCTTACCAGTACTTAACTACGGCGCAGAAACCTGGAGGCTTGAAAAACGGGTTCAACTGTCATTGAGGACGATGCAGTGAGCAATGGAAAGGAAAATGATAGGTGTAACGTTGAGGGATAAGAGAGCAAAGCGAGTCAGGGAACAAACGCGGCTTAATGACATCTTAGTTGAAATCAAGAAAAATGGGCATTAAATAATGAAATCTGCATGGGCATGCCATGTAATGAGAAGGCAAGATAGCCGATAGGCATTAATGGTAACAGACCGGATTCTAAGAGAAGGCAAGTGCAGCAGGAGGCGGCAGAAAGTTAAGTGGGTAGATGAGATTAAGAAGTTTGCGGGGATGACGTGGCTGCAGCTAGCACAGGATCGGGTTATTTGAGGAATATGGGAGAGGGCCTTTGCCCTGCAGTCGGCATAGTCAGGCTGATGATGCTTACCCAGAAGTAGGCTACAAACCTATGCAATGTAGGCATCAGTGATACCAGTGTGATGTGCATACTGCACATGTGCAAACCTGCAAGCTTATTAGTGCTTGTGAAAGACAAGCAAAAAAATATTTCGCAGGTGTACATGCAAAATTTCGTTTCCCAACTGCATACCGACGAGTTGGGGAATGTTAAAAAATTATTGAAGGAAATACGTGAACAATCGGCGTGGGGCTTTCAATTCTCTTAGCAAATGTTTTATTGTGAATGCACTGCTGCTGTCCCTCCCACGGGAATGTGGCGTCAGGGTGAAGCCTCGTGCTCCGTGAGGGTGAAAGGGAATGCCAGGTTGTGTCCATCAGCAGTTGACGTATGGTGGTGCTTGTGTCAGCGATGATGTCAATTGAGAGATGCAGCCACGCCAAGGTCTCTCTCCCGCATGTGCCCTTCCTTGCTTGTTTGCGAAAGTGTGTCTCCGTTCCCGAGAACTGCATGCTTTGTCAATCCCTGTTTAGCATGCTCCCGGCTGTTAGCTCCCGCTTCCCAGGCCGAGCTCCAGGATTCCAGGGAGGAAAGATGTTAGATGCCAGCAAGAACCAAGAGGCGTGTTTGGTGTGCTGACAGCAAAGGCAACGAAAGCGTGAGGCTAGACAGATCAAAGGACCAGCACTAGATGATGTAAGCAAAGTGAGCTCGGCTAGCGGAACAATGTGTTCGTCGCCAGCACCGAGAAGTAGATGCAGGAGCCTGTCATTGCATGCTGGATGCGCATAGGCTTGAGTGTCAGATGCCCAGCGAATAAGAGAAGCAACGCAAGTGAGAAGCAGACACTGTAGCGAAGAAACACCAGCGAGAGGACGAAGCATACCATCATGCAAAAGGCATTCATTGAGTGATCAGTGGAGGTGATTACTTCACGTTACACGGGTGGAAGCGTGCCATCATGATCTTGCACAAACAAGAGCAGCAAGCCTACGGGAGCCTGTCAATGAAAGGCGAATGCATTATTGCGGCAAGTTCTGGTAAACCAGCGGAAGGAAATATGGAATGCTCCGACGCAAGTTTAGATATTTCAATGCTACAAAATCGCAAAAGCAAGAACGTCATTTGGAGAAGCTTTTATCATAAAAGCATTTGGGCAAAATCACCACTGCTTACACAAGTTGCTCGCATCAGATTGTTAGATAGTCTGTCCAACATTTTGTTTCTTCCGGTCACTGTCCTAGTGAGGCACAGGCATGGGTGCTTACAAAAAATGTCAGCATCATGGCTACATCTCGAGCCGTTAAGTATGCAAACAGTCCATACACTGAATCACAAAGGTTGAAATCTGCCACCAGTCTGCAAGATCTTGGGGTTCCTTTGTGCACTGTACTTAAAGCAATACCACTATATTTTCCCCCATTGTGAGCAAGGCTGCTTTCTCAGAACTGAACTGTTAGTTGAGTTGCTTTTTGGTAGAAGCTCTTTTATTTTCCACCATGTACCTTCCTGACAACACTGGCTTCCATGGGACTCCTGATTTTGAGCCTTGAAAAAGAAAACATAATTACTTGTGTGAATGTTAATGATGGTAACTATTTTTCTAATGCCATAACGGCAGCTTGCCAATGACTGCTATAGCAAAGGTATTTTGTCTTTATTATGTGAGGTCTGAGAATAGTTTCAACTAACATGTCACCAAAAGTTTGAGCCCCATAAGAAAAATAAAGCAACAATAGATGTGGAGGTACCACCAAGGCTGGCATTGCTCCCACTTGTCAGATACAGGTTTGCTACTAATGCAAAGTTTTGCTTTTTTGTATTTTGGTTTATTAAGGCTTGAGTGCTTCTTCATATTGCCACTATAGTCAGATACAATTGAACATTGCGGCGGCAAATGCCCCCCCCCCCCCCAAAAAAAAAAAACAATGGCATCGACTGATTGTCATGACTGTGTGGTTAATTCACGTACACTTGCTAATACATCGCACCAGCCAGCAAGGGGAAGGGATTAACCACAAATTAATCAAATGCGCTGCAACATCATGGCCGGTTGATGCCTTCGGCTTGAGAACTTCCTCTTTGTGACATTTGCACCTGCAGTCTTGAGTTGTATCCCACTATAGAAGGTAATTGTGTATTCCAACACTTTTACTGTAGCAGCACACACATCACTTCATGCTGCCTCAATAAATTGGCTCCCAGTCAATTGTGAAAGGATTAGTGATGAGAGGTACAGAATAGTTTATAGCTGCATTTCACGTGAAGCTTTCTTGATGGGTGCATTGTAAGCCGCAGATGGTTCTTTTGAAGTGCATCTGCAGTATAGTGTATATTTGGAAGTTGCAGCGTGTCTGTGCAGCATGTTGCACAGACACGCTGAGGTATGCCGACTTGCTTCGACGGCCACTAAGCATGATAGTGAAAGTGCCTTCCTTGAAGCACACTTTAAGCTCACCGTAAGGCAAGATACTGAAAATAGTTAATACTTGCATTACAAAGGTTTGAATGTGGGCCAAACTAGTAGTGTTTGGAGATAGCATTACACTGAAAATGCATGGCTTCCAAATTAAGATCGCAACACTCAACCAAATGTGTTACTAAAGCTACTTCCTAATTTCAGCATTTTGATTCCATCTGAGCCATCTGCTTGGTTGTTGCTTGAGGTTGTGATTAGAAAAGTTTTTCACTCAGGACAGTGGGCACTGTATTTTTGGACAATGGAAGCTGGGTGCAGAAATGAGTAGCAGTTGTGTGAGATCGGATGATGTTCTCAAATTCACATACCAGCCTTCTCTGCAGCACAGGAGGTCATTTTAGACTTGTGTGTCATTAGTAGAGCATTAGTCATATTGTCACGTAGTAGTGACGATGAAGCAAACAGTCGTAAAACTGGGAATGACGAAACTGATTCTTTATTGGGCGAACCTGTGCCCACAAAAGCAAGTTACACTTGAAGCACAACGATAGCGGCGAACACAGTCGGCGATCGTCGGAATCTGATCAGCGGCGAAACGCGTCGGCTTTTATACCTGAGTCATCGAAGGTTCTAGATTAATCCCTGATGCCCGCGTGTCTTCCAGAAAGCTCTAGACAATTCGCCTCAGTCATGCAATCAGATAACAGAAGCGTCGGTGAAAACAGGCAACGGAAAGAAGCATCGATAACGTTCTAGAAACCTCCGACACAGGCGCGTCCTGCGCCGAGCGATAACGTTTAACATTTGTTAGCCGGTGGAAAGCGGCCACCGGTGAAAGATAAAGATGTATACGTGTCAATATAATAAGAAGCCAACAAGGACAGCACAGGGGAAATCACATATACCTAATAATTGAAATAAAGAAATGGCAAACTAATGCAAATGAAAGTGGTTGAAAAAACAACTGGCCGCAGGTGGGGAACCAGCCCATGTCTTCGCATTACGCGTGTGATGCTCTTACCAATTGAGCTACCGCAGCGCCTTTTTCCCATCCACTTTAGGGGCACTTATGTTTATCTACTGGAACTAAACCTGGGAGTGTTAGCCAGTCCCACACCTCACGGCCTTGACAGTGGATGTGGAACATCCTTTTTTTGTCGCAGGTGTCACATGTACGTGATCTTTTTGGGTGAAGGTAACTGGTTAATAAACTCGCACATGCTACCTGAAGGCATCAACGCTGCCGGACTCGAAGTCTCAAAAAGATCACGTACACGCGACGACTGCGACAAAAAAAAAAACGTCCCACATCCGCCGTCAATGTCGTGAGGTGTAGCGCTGGCTAACACTCCCATGTTTAGTTCTAGTAGATAAAAATAAATCGCCCAGAAAGTGGATGGGAAAACGAGCCGTGGTAGCTGAGTTGGTAAGAATATTGCATGCGTAATGCGAAGACGTGAGCTCGTGCCCCACCTGCAGCCAGTTCTTTTTTCATTCACTTTCATTTCCAATAATTTATCATTTCTTGAATTCTTTTAATAAGTACATGTAATATCCCCTATGCTGTCCTTGATGTCTTTGTTGGCTTCTTACGATATGACTAATAAAAATGGAGCCCGCGGTCCCCTTTCTCCTCAGTTCTGTTAATTCCTGCTTCACTAAACTGCACATTTCTGTCACCCATCCAGATTAATGGCAATTTGTAGGACGAAGCACTTAAATATGAGCTGCAAACTTATTACCTGCAAATAAATTTTTTGCTCAGAGCTGTACTTTTGGGTGGCCCAAAATGGGTATGCTGATGATTCAGCCTACTTAGTCATAGAAACCGACATATTGTTAGTGTGGTGGCAGATAGTTCTAGAAAGGGACGTTGAAGACAAATTGAAGTTGGCCTTTTTTTGGCAGATTACTGTGGTCTAATTGCACACAGGCTAAAATGGTGCTTTTAAAGGCTAGAAAAGACCTGGAAACAAAGTACGTGTGTTGTCATCACTGGCTTAATTGTTTTGTAAGCAGTCTGCAGTGCATTTTCACCTCAAGTTTATCGCCGTGGTTAACAGGGGCCGCTACGCCTCAAGTCACTTCAAAATCTTTGTCATGGAGTCCTTTTCGGTGTATGAATCACAAGCTAGACATAACGGCCAGGCAAATATTTAAATTTGCCTGTCCTTTTGCTGCCACACAAACGACAACAAATTGGGAAAGTGCCACAAATGGATTTTTCCTGAGAACTACAATTTGCATGGAGTTGTTTAGTTTCCTTTAGCAGCCAGTGATGGTGTTCGGTGAAGTTTTCATCCAGGTAATAAAACACTAGGCTCGTTAAAACCTGATTCAAGTGATCATTTAGGAAACATTCATTTTGGGTTAAAAGTTGCTAGTTTTGTACTGAACACTAAAGATTCCTGAAATAAGGGCTTTAAAGGAATCTAACTTTGGGGTGGATGGAAGGATAGCAGTCTTGTGAGCTTCGTTATTTCTTCGAAGGAAATACAGATATTTTCACTGTACGAAGTGTAACGACATTCTATCCTTGCTTCAGGACCATTGCAGGTGTCAATCCTGGCAGGGGAACGAAGATAGAGCGCACAAAGAAAAAACAACACTGCCTCTCCCCAAAAGTTGCTTCCCTCATCACATCGTTGCAAGACTTCGATGTTTAACTGTTCTGAAACTTCAAAACTTTTTCATTACACACAGTTGGGCAACTGACCGACTATATTTCTACTACATCGGGCTCTTCTGTAAGTGTTTCAATATATACACCATTGTCATTTCTTTTCATGCACTGTGATAATGCAAATACTCTGTTTAATGCCTTATGCCTTCTTACTTTTATCTGACTGCTTCATGCAGTAGTGGTGTCAAGCAAGGCACAATTTTCCTTATTTGTATTTTTGGAATTAGTTTCATGACCGGTTGTATGCATTTTATTGTAATACTATTTTGATATGTATATTATAGTTTCAAGATTGGAACGTATAAGCAGAGTGAATTAATATTTTATGGTTACACTGTGATAATACAACAGCTTGTCACATGCCTTATGTTTTGTTTGTATCTCGGTGCTTAATGCAATACTAGTGTCAAGCAAGGCGTAGTTTGCCCAAGACACCTTCCTTATGTATAAACTTGTCATTACAGTTTAGTGACTGGTTGGACTTATTGTAATACTACTTTCTCCATTGTATTAAATATATTTTTATATTGTAGTTGTAAGGTTGAACGTACTAAGTAGAATGAACCAATATTTTATGGTTACACTGCGAAAATGCGAACGCTGTTTTATTCATGCCTTGTGTCTTGTTGCTTGTATCTCACTGCTTAGTTGTAAGGTTGAACGTACTAAGTAGAATGAACCAATATTTTATGGTTACACTGCGAAAATGCGAACGCTGTTTTATTCATGCCTTGTCTTGTTGCTTGTATCTCACTGCTTAGTTGTAAGGTTGAACGTAGTAAGTAGAATGAACCAATATTTTATGGTTACACTGCGAAAATGCGAACGCTGTTTTATTCATGCCTTGTGTCTTGTTGCTTGTATCTCACTGCTTAGTTGTAAGGTTGAACATACTAAGTAGAATGAACCAATATTTTATGGTTACACTGCGAAAATGCGAACGCTGTTTTATTCATGCCTTGTGTCTTGTTGCTTGTATCTCACTGCTTCATGCAGTACTAGTGTTATGCAGAATTGATGCTTGTTAGGCGAGTTGGTGGTGCGTAAGTGCTAAAACAGAGTGAAGCAAGCCGGGACAAGAAAGAGCACACAACACGAGCGCTGACTTTCAACTGTTTATTTCTTTCTGTTGTCATGTATAAATACGCACAAGAACCACCAGCATCAAATTGAAAGCATAGCCGATACAACTCAGCCTTTTGCCGATTGCCAACGATCTAAAAACATGAGTTCTTTTCTGATAGTTCCAGCGATGCCACGCTCACACACCTGTTAACTGCACATGTAATATTCATTGCCTCGATAAGCTCCCTAACCCGCTAGTCCTTGTGACAGTCGGTAATCTGACTCTGTTCAAACAAAGGCACGCATGGCCTAGAACGGCACCTTCACCTAGATTGAGTGCTGCATTGACGGTAGTGCAGGCTACAATGGTTACAATGTTAATTAGAGCAACCAGGGCCACCTCAGCCCGCACTGGCATCAGTGCGGCACGCAATCGGTGACGGAGCCATTCAATGCCATGTGTGCCTTTCTTTGAACAGTCATATCAACCGTCGCAAAGACGAGCGGGTTAGGAAGACTATCGAGCCAATGAATTTTTGCATGTGCAGGTAACAGGTGTGAGCGTGTCATCGCTGGCACTATTAAGAAAAGAGCTGGGGTGTACTGGTGTGTGTCAGTCACCCTGATTCTTTTCAGTTTCAAGCTGGCGGTCTACGTGTGTATTTAAATGGGGCTACACCAAGGAATAAACAGTTGAAAGTCCTGTCTTGTTTCGCTTTGTTTTAGCAATTGCCGTCAAGCAAGACACATTCTGCCAATATTCATAATTTTCCTTATGCGTATAATTGCCATTAGTTTCGTAACCGGTTGGATTTGGATTTTTATATTTATTGTAGTAGCAATATTAGCAGTACCAAGTAGAGTGAACCAATTGGTTGCTTTATGGTTACACTGTGATAATGCAAACAACCTGTTTCATGCCTTATGACTTGTTGCTCGTATCTCACTGCTTCATGCAGTACTAGTTTCAAGCAAGGCACAATGTGACAATATGCACTATTTCTCTAATGCATATACTTGCCGTTACAGTTTAGTGACCGGTTGTATACTCATTGTGTTGAACTACTATTTTAATAATTATTTTATTTTGCAAGATTGGTTCACCCTACTTAGTACGTCCAATGTTTTCGTTATACTGTAAGAATGCAAAAAGCCTTGGGCATGCCTTATGTTCTGTTGCTTGTATCTCAATAGCTGCTTCATCCTGTACTAGTGTCGAGCAAGGCGCAATTTGTCCAAGACACTCTCCTTATGTGTATACTTGCCATCACACTTTAATGACTGGCTTTCTTCATTGTACAGGTATTACTATGTTCTTTGTTGCAATCATTGTATTTTATTACCATTTTAAAATAGATCATATGTTCTCCTGCATACTTGCCATTACTGCATATTGCGTGTCTTTTTGCTGTATACTTTATTTAGCAGCTGTGCTACATAGGCAGTGCAGGGAGGGCAATTTTATTGTCATTTTACTTGGGTCACCAGTCTACCATTTACTTTAATCACATGATGCTGGAAAGCATAGTCAAAAACTAGTCATAATGACATTGTTTACTATTGCACTTGCATTTACCAACGTTGTTGAATACTAACTTGCCATTTCTAGTAACATAAAAGTAGTGAAATATTTCATTGTGTTTAAACGTGGCAGCAGTTGCAATGTTTTGTATATGCCTTTATGTCAGTCATTAAAGGTGGTGTGAAAGAAATAAAGTCTCTGAAATGACAGAAAATAGAGCTTCGCAGAAAATGTCGTCATGAAAAAAAAAAGCTGTGAAAGAATAGAATATTTCGTGACGGAAAATGGAGCTTCACAGCATTGTTCTGTTAGTTGCCGACTGAAAAAAGAACAGTGAAATAACAGAAAAACAAACAGGAAACTGAATTTCACAGGCATTTTCTATAAGTTGCAAGCAGAATACCTGTGAAATGACAGAAAAGGTAAAAACAGAAAACATGACATAACAGAAGCTTTCTGTCAATTTCACAGGAATTCTGTTAGTCGCAAATAGAAAAAAGCTGTGAATTGACAGAAAAAAGTAAAAACAGAAAACATAGTGTAACAGAAACTTTCTGTCAATTTCACAGAAATTCTGTTAGTTGCAAACAGAAAAAACCTGTGAATTGACAGAAAAAAGTAAAAACAGAAAACATAGTGTAACAGAAACTTTCTGTCAATTTCACAGAAATTCTCTGTTAGTTGCAAACAGAAAGAACCTGTGAATTGACAGAAAGAATAAAAACAGAAAACATACCGAAACAGACATTTTCTGGCAGGCCAGCTGCCAGAAAATTTGTTTTTTTCAATAAAAATTTTTTACAGTGTAGCAGAGCTGCATGCATCACTCACCTGTTGCAAGCAATCTGCCCCAGGCCCTGACCGTATACTATATGACATGTTGAAAAACCTACCCTCTGAAACGAAGAAAACCCTTCTCTGTCTCTATAATTCTATATGGACCTCCGGCGAGATCCCCTCTGCCTGGAAAGAGGCCATAGTGATCCCCATCCTGAAGCAGGGCAAGGATCCATCGTCCGTATCGAGTTACAGGCCCATAGCTCTAACAAGCTGCCTCTGCAAAGTCTTTGAGAAGATGATAAACCGCCGTCTGATACATTTCCTAGAATCAAACAAGCTCCTTGACCCATACCAGTGCGGTTTTCGCGAAGGTCGATCCACCACTGACCATCTGATACGTATTGAGGCACAGATACGTGAATATTTTGTTCACAAACAATTCCTTTTATCTGTGTTCCTAGACATGGAAAAGGCCTACGACACCACATGGCGGTTTGGTATATTGAGAGACCTTTCCCACTTTGGTATACGTGGTAATATGTTAAATGTCATTGAAAGTTACCTGCTGAATCGCACATTCCGTGTTCGGGTTGGCAGCGCTTTATCACGACTTTTTGTGCAGGAAACTGGAGTCCCACAGGGTGGGGTGCTGAGTTGCACTCTCTTCATTAGAAAAATGAATTCCTTGCGTCTATACATCCCACGCAACATGTTTTATTCAACGTATGTCGATGATGTACAGATTGGATTTAAATCATGCAACCTTGCAATCTGTGAGCGGCAGGTTCAGCTTGGTCTGAACAGGGTGGCTAAATGGGCAGACGAGAATGGGTTCTGCCTAAATCCACAAAAGAGCACCTGCGTCCTTTTTTCTCGAAAAAGAGGACTCTACCCTGACCCCGACATTGACCTGCAAGGACAGAGTCTACCTGTAAAAAGGGAACACAAATTCTTAGGCATAATTCTTGACACAAAGCTAACATTCATACCACACCTAAAACGTCTAAAAACAAATGCATGAAAACAATGAATATTTTAAAAGTGTTGTCACGCACTACATGGGGTAGTGACAAAAAGTGTCTGTTAAACTTGTATAAAAGCCTCATACGAACACGCCTAGACTACGGGGCCATAATTTATCAGTCAGCCACCCCAACCGCGTTGAAGATGCTGGACCCCGTCCACCATCTAGGTATTCGCTTGTCTACAGGTGCCTTTAGGACAAGCCCTGTAGAAAGCCTTTACGTGGAATCCAATGAGTGATGACTCCACTTGCAGAGGACCTACACAGCTTTTATGTATTTCCTTAGAGTGAATACAAACAGTGAACATCCCTCATATTCCACCGTAAATGATTTGTCCAGCTCCCACCTCTTTCATAACCGACCTGCAGTAAGAGAGCCCTTCTCGGTGCGTGTGAGAAGTCTGGCTGAGGAAATGGATGTCCCACTCTTTGAACATCGTCTAATGACACCCAGTATAGAGGTCTCACGGTGGCAGTGGCAGATTGTAGACTGTGATTTGTCTTTTTTACATGTTACGAAGCACGCCCCGGTTACACACATTCGAATGCACTTCCTTGAACTGCAGCATAAATACTGTTGTCCGGAATTCTACACCGATGCATCAAAGTCTCATGCTGGCGTCTCTTATGCAGCGGTTGGTCCATCATCTTCAGATGCCGACGCCCTGCACCCCCTAACGAGCATTTTCACAGCAGAGGCTTATGCAATACTGTCGGCTCTTAAATACATCAAAGAATCGAAAATACCAAAAGCAATCATCTACACAGACTCGCTGAGTGTAGTAAAAGCCTTAAAATCTCTTAAGAGGCACAAAAATCCTGTAATAGTATCGCTTTATTCATTCATATGTAGTATTTATGCATCTGGGCAGCATGTTGTGGTGTGCTGGGTGCCAGGACACCCAGCACACCACTGGCAGACCAGCTTGCCACATCCATGGAAATGTACTGGCAGACCAGCTTGCCACATCCATCAAGGCAAAAGCTGGCAACACATCTATGCTCGTCCCTGTTCTCGATATGAAGCCATATCTACGCAAGAGACTTCGAGTCCACTGGCAACGTTTGTGGGACGGCCAGACTCATAACAAGCTTCATTTAATTAAGCCCCGTTTAGGGAACTGGCCATCGACCACGAAATCTAGAAGAAATTATGTCCTATTCTGTAGGCTCATAATAGGACACACTTACGGCACACATAATTACCTGTTGTCTGGAGGCGAACCCCCGACCTGTACTAGATGTGGGGAAGCACTTACTGTACTTCACATCCTAGTACAGTGTCCAATAATAGAACCTGAAAGAAAAAAGCACTTTGTTCAAGCCTATAAAGAGAATATACCCCTTCATCCAGTGACGTTTTTACATAACGACCCGATATTTCAGAACGATTCAGTTTTAGCCTTTTTAAACGACATAGACATTTTGCAAGTTCTTCGCCCGAGAGATTCGTAGCGGCATCCTCTTTCAGAGGACGCTGCTGCGACCGCATATTTGAAATGCACTCTCCTCCAGGCCCTTGCTCCTAAGGGTCTCTGTGAGGCAGTAGTGCCTTGTATCGCTTACAAATTTTTATGCTATATTCATTGTGCCCCTATCATGTCATTTTCATGATTTTATTAATTTTGTCTGTTTTACGCACATTTAGTGCGCAGGATTTTAGGCCCCTTTACAGCCACCCTACACCTACCCACTGTCATTCATTGATCATACCATGGCTCACTCAGTACAATACGTCTTGGCGCTCTTTGGCCATAGCTGGCCCTTGCGCCACAAAACATATATCATCATCAGCAGCAGCGACTGGCGGAGGCATAGGGGCATGTAGCTGAAGATTACTAGCCACCGCACCTCCATTGGTCGCGCCGCCTACTTTCCCGGCGGCGGTGACGTGAGACGCCGTCTAGGAGATGGAGACCTGCGCTGGCGTGAAGGCGGCGGCGTCAAGCTCCGCACAGAAGCTGGTGAGTCGCTACGGTAATTCGCCTGGGAGAGCGTCCTGCTATCAGAATCAGAGGGCCAACGTGTCTCGTCGCCTTGTCGGTTGCCCCGCCGATAAAAAGTACGCGGTCGTTCATAGGACGGTAGTGACGTGCGACGGCGGTGAGGACAAAATCACAAAATCGGGCGACGTGACCGCGAATGCCGCATCGGAAGCAGATGGGGCGTTCACGGGACGCGCTGAAATTGTCAGTAGGAGGATAACTGCCACCGCCGTCCCACACATGAGGAACTGCAGGCGGTCTGCGTGAGTAACCATTGTGAAACTGGTAACTGGGAGGCGCGTTCGTAGTATGGTTTGACACTCCTGGACGAGGCGCGAAGTTGTAGGCATCTACGGAGGTGGCGTTAATAGACGTCTTACCAAAGTCGCCGAAAGAGAAAGGCTCTCGAACCCGAAGAGTCGAGAGGGAAACCGCCTGGCCTCGGTCAAGCTCTTCGCGCACCACTTGCCGAATCATTGAGGTGAGGTCGGATAGAGCTGGGACCACGTCAACACTGGCGACGTTAGTCAGGTTGGCCAGGCGACCGAACTTCGGTGTGATACGCCAAGCTTTGAGCGCTTCAAATGTGCGGCAGTGCAGAACGACGTCGGTTACGGATTCCAGACGGTCTTTTCCTGTGAGGAACTGGTACACGTCCTCAGCGATCCCCTTCAGCAGATAGCCAAATTTATCCTCTTCTGACATCTGAGGGTCCAGGGCCTTGCACAACTTAAGCACTTCCTCGATGTACGTAGTGCAAGGTTCGCCGGGGACTTGAGCTCGCTGCATTAGCGTTTGCACTGCACGCTTCTTTTTAGCTGTCGGATCTCCGAAACACTTCTTAATTTCGTCTACGAACTTCTCCCAAGTTGTCAAGCTTTCTTCATGGTTTCCAAGCCACACAGACGCTGTTCCCTTGAGGAAGAAGGCGACGTTGTTAAGCTGGGCGGTGGCATTCCAGCCGTTGAACCGACTTGCTCGTTGGTAGAAGCTGAGCCATCCGTCCATGTCTTCTCCATCTTTTCCAGCGAAGGTGCGTGGCTCGATGTAGGGCTGCCATGGAACGCTGGTAGAAGGTGGTGGATTGTCGCCGTCAGAAGCCATCTCTGGTGGCAGACCGGCAATTCGGCGTCTTCGTCGAAGCTCCACGGATTGCGCCTCAGCGGTCGTTTCGTTGTCGTTCTTCGGGGGCACCGTTGTTTTACCCAGCACCATCCACCAAAACTGTTACGATGGGGTGCTTTTATTTAAAGATGAATCGATGAAAAGGGGCAAAGGGTTGCCGCGCCGACACCGAGCCGCTCCAAAGACAAGCGCACTTCGTTCTCCTCTTCTGTGCTTCCATAGCTTTTGCGTAACAATATATATATATATATATATATATATATATATATATATTTGGCGTGTTCTTTCTCTACCTGCCGATATAAAAAGACTGTTGCGAGAATTTCCTGTATCCCCTGAAAAAGGTCGGTCCACCGACCTAAACTGTTGGGTAATTAAACCTAAGGTAACCCCAAAGTTGTCCTCCCCTTTTTGCTTTATAAATATTATAAAGGAGTTTTATTGGGGTTCGTAGCGACAGCCATTCGTAGGATGCACCGAGCCCAGTCCTCTCGCTCGATCTTCTGCTGCGCGCTTGATGCTGCCGATGCTGCTGACTCTGCGCAGACGTTCGTCATCTTCCTTACAAGGGCCCCGCGGAAATAAAGGAGCCATCCTGGCGACTTAGTTGTCCGGAAGGACGATAAAACGGTAATACGGCTTCAGGCGCTGAACGTAAACGACTTCACGGTTCCGACGTCGCATGTCGGACGGCGGCGTGAGCGGCTCAACCAGGTAATTAACGGGTGATGTTCTCTCGAGGACGCGGTATGGCCCGTCGTACTTCGGAAGGAGTTTTGAAGCGAGCCCTGGCGTGTGGTGTGGCACTAACAACCAGACGAGGGCGCCCGGGAGAAAATTCGGAGTCGAGTTCCGGGCGTCGTGAACGGCTTTTTGACGGTTCTGGTCGTCTGAGGTGAATTGGCGGGCCAGCTGGCGACATTCTTCGGCGTGTCTGCCTGCTTCCGAGATCGGCAGGCATTCGGATGGGTCCGGCCGGTAGGGCAGAATGGTGTCGATTGTGTGCGAAGGATGACGGCCGTAAAGAAGCTAAAAGGGTGAGAATCCGGTAGTGGCCTGAGTCGCGGTGTTGTAGGCCTAGGTGACAAACGGAAGAACTAGGTCCCAATTAGAGTGATCAGGTGAGACGCACATGGCGAGCATGTCACCAAGAGTTCGTTTGAAGCGTTCCGCGGTACCGTTAGTCTGTGGGTGATAGGCGGTGCATTTACGATGAACAATAGCGCATGCAGCAAGCAGTTCTTCGATGACTTCAGATAAGAAGGTGCGGCCTCTGTCGCTTAAAAGTTCACGTGGACCTCTATGACGAAGGAGAAAACGGCGTAGTATGAAATTGGCGACCTCCTGCGCTGTAGCATTTGGTAGATCAGCAGTCTCCGCATAACGTGTTAAGTGGACTACCGCAACGATGATCCACCTGTTGCCGGTAGCAGTCAACTGAAGTGGGCCGTAGAGATCTATGCCCACGCGATCAAAGGGTCGGGATGGGCATTGTAAAGGCTGGAGTTCACCGGCGGAGTTGTGCGGTGGCGCTTTGCGGCGTTGGCACTCATGACAAGAGCGGGCGAAGTTGCGCACGAAATTGTACATTCCCCGCCAGTAATAGCGGTGTCGAAGTCTTTCGTAGGTCTTGATGAAGACTCCGCGTGGCCACACTGAGGGTCGACGTGGAACGAGGAGCAAATCTCTGATCGCAAGGTTCGCGGAATGACGAGTAACCATGTGCGTCCCTCTGGGGCATAGTTGCGGCGATACAGTAGCTGGTCTCGAAACGCAAAATGAGGAACTTGGCGCCGTAGCGTTCGTGACGCTGGAACTTTCGACGTATCCGAGAGAAGGCCGAACAAAGATGCAGTCGAGGGATCATCACGCTGTGCAGCAGTGATTGTGTCAAAGTCCAGAGATGACAATGTGCACTCGCAGGAGGAGTCGTGGCTGGCCTTCGGGGGAAGCGGTGATTGGGAAAGCGCGTCAGCGTCGGAGTGCTTTCGCCCGGAACGGTAAACCACGCGGATGTCATGTTCCTGAATTCGCAATTCCCAGCGGGCAAGGTGGCCTGATAGCTCTTTTAGCGTCGACAGCCAACATAGTGCGTGGTGGTCGGTAACTACGTCAAAAGATCGGCCGTATAAATATGGGCGTCACTTGCCAAGTGCCCACACAATGGCCAAACACTCCTTTTCTGTTGCGCTGTAATTGGCCTCCGCCTTGGTTAACGTGCGACTCCCGTATGCGACGAAGTATTCTGTGTGGCCGGGTTGACGTTGTGCCAACACAGCACCAAGGCCTACACCACTTGCGTCACTATGAAGTTCGCTTGGCGCTTGAGGGTCAAAACGGCGAATAATGGGTGGCGTCGTGAGAAGATGGTGCAAGGTTGTGAAGGCGTCGTCACACTCTGGAGACCATGATGAGAGATCTCTAGAGCCACCAAGGAGCTGCGTGAGAGGTGATATAATTGACGCAAAGTTTCGAATGAATCGCCGAAAGTAAGAACAGAGGCCGATGACACTGCGTAGCTCTTTGATAGTGGTAGGTTTTGGGAAGGCAGTAACAGCACGTAGCTTCTCGAGATCTGGGCGAACGCCCTCCTTTGACACGACATGGCCTAAAATGGTGAGCTGACGAACAGCAAATCGACATTTCTTCAGGATAAGTTGCAACCGGGCGTTGGTCAAGCAAGTGAGTACGTGCTGGAGGCGGAGCAGGTTCGTTGAAAAATCAGGGGCGAACACCACAATGTCGTCAAGATAGCAAAGACAGATTTTCCATTTGAGGCCACGCAGAACATTATCCATCATTCTTTCGAACGTAGCGGGTGCGTTGCAAAGTCCGAAAGGCATGAAGGTGAATTCATACAAGCCGTCTGGTGTAACAAAGGCAGTTTTCGGGCGATCGGCCTCTGCCATCGGAACCTGCCAGAAGCCTGACCGCAAATCCAGCGAAGAAAAGAACTCGGGTCCCTGCAAACAGTCCAGTGCAACATCGATGCGTGGTAATGGGTAGACGTCCTTCAGTGTGATCTTGTTCAACCGTCGAAAATCAACAGAGAAGCGGATGAAACCGTCTTTCTTCGTGACGAGTACCACGGGAGAGGCCCATGGGCTCTGTGAAGGTTGAATGACGCCCCGACGAAGCATCTCATCGACCTGTTCTGCAATGACGCCACGTTCCGGCCGTAGCGGACACGCGATATGGTCTTTGTCGCAGCGGTGAGTGAGAGCCAGTGTCGATGTGATGCTCGACTGTCGATGCACAGCCAAGAGATGTTTGCGCAACGTCGAAAGGACGGTGGAAGTGCTGAAGTATTGCGAGAAGTTGAGATCGCTGCGAATGTGTCAGATCTTCGGCGATGAATGGGCTGAACACATCTGTCCACGCTGAGTCGGCTACGGAGAGGGCACTCAGTTCATGAACGGCAGTAGAAGGCACTTCGTCGAGGACGGAGACAATTCGTGTTGAATCAACCGACTCGACGTAACCAAGGCATTAGCGGCGGAGCAGTGATAGCGGCGACGAAAGATGATCGTAAATGGGCATCGTGCTGACACCGGCGGCGAGGTCAAGAGCTGCAAAGGGCAAAGGAAGCGCTTTTCGGGTAACGAAGTGATGAGAGGGCATGAATAAGACCGTCCCGTCGGATATAGCACTACACGAGACTGGTACGAATGCTGAAGAGCACGGGGGAATACAGGTGTCTTCTTTCACGAGAAGTTTAGCGGCAGGGTGAACATCGACCGAGGCCAGGTCACCAAGGTGGGAAAGTTAAATATCAGCCCGAGCGCAATTGATGATGGCATTGTGGCGTGAGAGAGAATCCCATCCTAGAATAACGGCGTGGGAGCACGATGAAAGAACTATGAACTCAATCGTGTATAAAACGTCCTGTATGGTTACATGGGCTGTACAAAGAGCGGTAGGGCGAATAGGTTGAGCACTTGCCGTTC
Source organism: Dermacentor silvarum (assembly GCF_013339745.2). NCBI lineage: Eukaryota > Metazoa > Arthropoda > Arachnida > Ixodida > Ixodidae > Dermacentor > Dermacentor silvarum. Next base: position 17,599,812 of record NC_051155.1, on the reverse strand, counting down.
GAAGCGACAATCCAGACAGAGACGTCGTCACTTTACCAAGCAAGCGGCAAAACCTGGCTTCCATAACTGAAATAGCGGCACCGGTATCGACGAGGGCGACTGTAGCGATATCTTCGACAAACACATCAATGACTTTCACAGGTAAAGGAGGAGGACTTCGGCATGTGGACACTTGCGCAGTTCTTGCCTCAGGAACTGTGTCGTCTAGTTTCCCTCTTCGTTAGAGACGGGTCGCTGACGCATAGGGGAAAGCGATAGGCGACGTGGGGAGGGTGACGGGAAGCGTTCGAAGCGAGGACGGCGATCAGTCTGGGAGCGAGGTGGTGATGGATCGAAGGGTCCGTAAGGCGCATTTGGATCGGGCGGCACATAGGACGCTCGTCGATCGTCATTGAACGCCTGCGATCGGCGGCGGCAGAATGACATGTGATGGTAGCGGCATTGAAGGGTAGGTCGTTCCAGTCTCTGGCAGCCCGAGGAAAAAATGAAGTCTGAAATGTGACAGTTCGTGTGCGAGGACGAGCAACTTGCAGTCGATGGCTGGTGCGCTGTGACATGCGTGAGGATGATGGCGTGATGTAAGGTGGGCGGCTTAGCGAGCTGTAAAAGAATTTGTGATAAAGAGAGAGCGTGGCGATACGACGACGAAAAGCAAGAGATGTCAAACTAGATTCTGTCTTTAAGCGTGAAATGCTGATGTTATATGAATATGAAGAATGGATGAATCTAGTCGCACGATTCTGAACTGATTCGAGTGCATTGATGATATATGTTTGGTGAGGGTTCCAGATGGCAGCGGCATATTCCAGTTGTGGTCTGACAAATGATTTGTATGCGAGTAGTTTGACGTGCTGCGGGGCTTGACGAAGGTGACGTTTCATGAACCCCAGTGTCCTGTTAGCTGACGAGATTACGTTAGTCGCATGCGCATTCCAGGAAAGGTTGTGGGACAGGGTTATACCTAAGTATTTATACGCTAGAACTGATTCCACTGGGACGTTTGCGATTGTGTAAGTAGAGAGGTAGGGATTACGACGGCGGGAAATTGACATAAGTTTGCATTTGTTAGGGTTCAAGGACATTTGCCAATGGTTGCACCAATTTTGCACGTTATTAAGGTCATTCTGCAGAGATGCTTGGTCAGAGCGGTTAGTCACAGTTCGATAAATCACACAGTCGTCAGCGAACATACGAATAGAACAAGATACATGCAGCGGAAGATCGTTAATGTATATTAGGAAAAGAAGCGGTCCCAAGACTGAACCTTGAGGAACGCCTGAAGTGACAGGGAGGATTTTGGAGGAGTAGTTATTAACAAGGACGAATTGGGAACGATTTGTTAGGAATTCTTTTATCCACTGTACTACGTGAGGATCTAAGTTCAATCGGGATAACTTTATTAGTAAGCGGTTATGAGGCACTGTGTCAAAAGCTTTAGAGTAGTCCAGAAAGATTCGGTTTGAACGTTGTTATCAAGGTTAACGTGTAGATCATGAAGGAAGATAGCTAGTTGTGTTTCGCATGAAAGCCCCTTACGAAAACCACGTTGAGAAGGATGAAAGAAGTTTACTGCGTCTAAAAAGTTTATGATATGCGAGTATATGACATGTTCCATGATTTTGCAAGGGACACTAGTTAATGAAATGGGGCGGTAGCTTAAGGGAGAGTCTTTGTTACCTGCTTTGAAGACTGGAACGACCTTCCCCACTTTCCAATCACATGGTAAGGCACCTGTAGACAATGACTGTGAGAATAATAGACTGAAACATGCCGCGGATATATGCTTAGTATTCTTCAGAATCTTTGAGTTAATTTCGTCTACACCAGAAGAACTACTTAATTTGTTTTTTTTTTTTTGATGATTGACAGTATGCCATCTGTCGAAAACACAATGGGCGGCATATGCGATGATATGTTAGTAGATAGCGGAAAGTCTGGGGGGGTTGTTTCTTTTGTAAACACTGAAAAAAATGCTTCATTGAAAATATCAGCGCACTCGGCATCTGTGGCTGTTTCGCCTGCTGCATTCGTCACGCTGATAGTGCGAGCTTCTTGAGGATTTAAAACGCGCCAGAATTGCCGAGGATTTCGAGTAAGTAGTTGTGGTAGGTCGATGTTAAAAAAAGATTTTTTAGCAGTGCGAACGGCACTCAGGTAGGCGTTCTCTGCGATGTGGTAGTTTGACCATGCCTCGGTGCTTCCAAGACGCGTGGCTAGTCGGAAGCGACGTTTCTTCTTGTTTTCAAGCGTTCTTAGTGCTTTGGTGAACCATGGCTTATTTTGATTCGTGTGCATAGTTATTCGTGGTATATATTTGTTAACGAGTTCATTAATTTTGTTTCTAAATAGCGTCCAGTTTTCTTGAAGTGAGTGCATAGGGAATAATGTCTCGAAAGTTGAAAAGAAGTCGCCTAACTCATTATTAATAGCTTCGTAGTTTCCTTTATCATATAAGCATATAGTTTTGTTGGATTTTTGTTTTGGTATGGCTTGAAAGGTGAAGGTGGCATGGATTACTTTATGATCGCTTACCTCACGCAGGTAAGTTATCGATGATAGACTGTCGGGATGGCTGGTTAGTATAAGGTCGAGTATATTAGAGGTGTCTTCTGTAACCCGCGTGGGCTCTAGTACAAGTTGAGTTAGACTGAAATTAAGGCACACATTAACAAATTCTTTAGCAGCATCATTCCCTATGATTAGAGCATTATTGTTAGTCCAGTTGATTTGCGGAAAATTAAAATCACCAAAAAGCAGGATCTCTGCGTTAGGGTGTTTTTCACTAATTTCGCTCAGGATGTTATTAAGTTTATGCGAAAAATCGGGAATGTTATGTGGTGGTCTGTAGCAAACGCCCAAAAGAACAGTCTGCGGTGAAGCGCGGCAGATTATCCATATCATTTCCAAGTCAGTCTCGATGGTTGCTAGCGAGCACGATAAATGATGATGCGCGGCTATGAGCACACCACCGCCTCGTGAGATTTTGCGGTCTTTCCGGTAAAGGCAGAAGTTCGGCAGATCAGCAAGAACCTCGCTATCAGTAATATCGTCAGTTAGCCAGGATTCAGTTATTATCAGCTAATTACTGTTAGACGATAACACGAGGTTAGACAGAATATCGCGTTTAGGAAGGAAGCTGCGTGCGTTGGTGAAGATAACGGAAAAGCAAAGGTTAGCTCGTGTCGGTACTGTAGGGCAGGGGGGTTTCCCGCGGCGAGGTGGCTGCTATTGCAATTCTTTCACACTCTGTGTGCGTCGAACCTTGCGACGTGAGATTGTCCGGCATACGCCACGGGTTAGCGAGGGCAGTGCTGGCCCAGGGAATGGTAGGAGGAGGGCGGCGCACAGGCTGCTGGAAACGTGGTACAGGCGCACTGCGAGGGGCCATTGCAGCAACTGCAGCATAAGTTAACGGTGTAGCCACGGCATTCTGCTGGTGAACAGCTGGCAGCGCTTCCGTGACCTGTTCACGGATCGCATTAAGGAGAGGAGACGGCAAAGTGCTGGCAGACTCCGGAGTGATGGACACCAGAGATAGCTGTCGTGCAACTTCTTCGCGGACGAAATCTTTGATTTGGGCTATCAGGGAGGCTTGTTCGGGGCCGGTGGTCAGGCTGCAGAGTGACGCCGCATTAGGTGTGGGATGTCGCCTTGTCAGAGCTCGCTGCTTACGCAATTCATCATAGCTCTGGCACAAGCTGATAACGCTGCCAACAGTGCGCGGGTCCTTGGCCAGAAGCATCTGGAACGCGTCATCATCGATTCCCTTCATGACGTGCTTAATCTTTTCCGCTTCCGTCATGGCAGCATTCACACGCCTGCACAAATCGAGGACGTCTTCTATATAGCTGGTGAACGTCTCAACCGTGTCCTGTGCACGTGTACGCAAACGCTGCTCGGCTCGGAGTATCCTGACGGCGGGTCGGTCGAATACTTGGGTAATCGACGTCTTGAACGCCGACCACGTTCCGATATCCCTCTCATGATTCCTGAACCAGAGACTGGCGACGCCTGCAATATAGAATGATACGTAAGCCAGCTTGTCCGAGTCATTTCATTTGTTGTGAACGCTCACCCGTTCATAAGATCACAGCCACTCTTCAACGTCGTTGTCGTCGGTTCCGCTGAAGATGGGAGGTTCCCGCTGGCGAACGGTGCCAGAGCAAGAGACGGGTGGCGATGGAAGAGTCTGCTGGTCGGCGTCCGGCATGGCAGAGGGTAGCGTCCGCGAACGAAGTTCCAGGATGGTAGAGTGGAACGTTACCCAGCACCTCCACCACTTATAAAGGAGATTTATTAGGGTTCGTAGCGACAGCCGGTCGTAGGATGCACCGAGCCCAGTCTTCTCGCTCGAGCTTCTGCTGCGCGCTTGATGCTGCCGATGCTGCTGACTCTGCGCCGACGTTAGTCATCTGCCTTACAATATATATATATATATATATATATATATATATATATATATATTGTACTGGAGATTATCGGTGCAGGCACGGTGAAGTGTGAAAGAGGCAGTCGACGAACTAGGAGTGCGCGCTCGATCGGTGTGCAGCTGAGACTGCTCCGTCTTCTTGTACTTCAGTCAGACGCCCTGTGGACTTGCAAGAATATCCCGTGACATTTGATGGAGGTGCTGGGTAACTCTTCCCCGACCTGGAGCTCCGCAGCCGTACGTTGCCATCTGCAGCCACAATGACTAACGACGCCGGCCCTTTGCAATCCGCTCCCCCCCGGCTGTTGTGTGTTCTGGTGCGGTACGTCAGCGCGACCCTGCCATCTTCAGCGTCACCGAAGATCACGACGTGGAGGACTGGCTTGCGGAGTATGACCGCGTTAGCGCGCATAACAAGTGGGCTGATCGCGACAAGCTCACCAACGCCATCTTTTTTCTGACTGATGTGGCAAATCTGTGGTTTAGAAACCATGAATCCGAATTTACAACCTGGTCAGCTTTTAACGAGACCCTCACTTTGGTCTTCGGCCGTCCTGCAGTACGCAGACTCCGTGCTGAACACCGTTTGCGTGGTCGCGCTCAACAAAGCGGTGAAACCTTCACGAGCAACATTGAAGACGTCATCGACCTCTGTAAGCGCGTGAATGCGTCTATGACTGAAGCCGATAAGATAAGGCATATTATGAAAGGCATAAACGACGATGCCTTCAATATGCTCGTGGCCAAGAACCCTACGACAGTTGCACAAGTAATTGAGCTCTGTGAAAGCTTCGACGAGCTGCGCAAGCAGCGCCTTTCCACCCGTCGCACCAGTGTGCAATCCGCGGACCTCTCGGCCTTGGAGCCTGGATGCCTTAGCGCTCATCACTTCGGCTTGCTGCCGCAGATTCAACAATACATTCGGGAAGAAGTGGCTCGCCAGCTATCTCTTGAGGCGTGTGTTGCTGAGCCTGCTTCCACGCTAGAACCATCGCTCCGTCGTGTGATCCAAGCACAAGTTTCTGAGGCGCTCCCACCTCCCTTGCAAGAACATTCGTTACAAATATATATATATATATATATATATATATATATATATATAGGAAAATCAGAAGCAAAATTTCGCGATTATCTTAGGTTTATTATTTACCCAACAGTTTCAGTCGGTGGACCGACCTTTTTCGAGGGATACAGGAAATTCTCGCAATAGTCTTTTTATATCTTCAGCTAGAGAAAGAAGGCGGCAAAAAAAGTGGTGAAAGGAGAGATAGAGAGAGCAAACCACAAAAAATACATAAATAAATAAATAAAAAAATCCCAGGGAGAGAGCCAATGGCAGGGAGATTCCTTGTTGGTAGCGGGGTTCTTCACGACGCCTGCTTGTCATTATTGGCAGTGGACAAGTGCTTGATACGGTCCCCATTATGGGTCGCTGTTAAGCTTGTTTGACATGCACATTTGTCGGACACGCCTGTCATGTTAAGTTGAACATGCAAAAAAAAAAAAGAAGAGAGACGGAGAGAGGTAAAGGAAAGACACCAAGACCTGGTCGTGCCAGACAAAGCAAAGGGCAAAACACGAGAAACACGAAAGAAGAGGAAATAACCTGCAAATATAGTAGTAACAGCGTGGCGAAATCACCATGAAATTGAAAAGCAAGGGAAAAACACGAGAAACACAAAAGAAGGAGAAGTAGCCTGCAAATATGACAGTAACAGCGTGGCGAAGTAAGCATGAAATTAAAAAGCAAGGGCAAAACACGAGAAACACGAAAGAAGAAGAAATAGCCTTCAAATATGACAGTAACAGCGTGGCGAAATAAGCATGAAATTAAAAAAGCAAGGGCAAAACCCGAGAAACACGAAAGAAGGAGAAGTAGCCTGCAAATATGACAGTAACAGCGTGGCGAAATAAGCATGAAATTAAAAAGCAAGGCACAATAATGTGGGTGGTTCGGTCCGCTCCCCCACTGGGGTAGTGGGCATTCTTTCGACATCACACACGTGTTCGGCTTGCCTATGTGGGGATTAAGTTCTGATTTTAGCTAATTTAATTTATTGACAAAGAAACGAGAGGTTTCCCATGTGTTCATTTATGCCGTGCGTGATTGTTCTAAATTTGTGGATAAAATATGACTCTCTTTGTTCCCATTCACGAGAAGAGCGGAAGCCTGACTGGAGAAGAGTGACACGTATTTTATCAAATGAATGCTCAGGCAGACTGATATGTTTTGAGAATGAGAGATGTGGTAGTGCGCGGGTGTGAGCTCTGTGGTTATTTAGACGGAGTCTGAACACGGTTCCAGTCTGGCCTATATACTGTTGGTCGCAGACTTCACAATGGAGCATGCAGATCACATTGCTGCTATCACAATTTAGAGGTTCCTTAATTTTGAATGTGAAATCAGAGGAAGTAGCCTTAGCAAGACATGTTCAAGTCATGTGCTTACAGACCTTGCAGCGGGGTTTGCCACAAGGTCTGCAGCCTGATTCTATGTTTTGAACCGTGGTTGTTCTAGCTCTGACGAGGATATCTCTTAGATTCCTTCCCCGGCGATAGACAACTCGGGGTGGCTCTGTGAAAATTGAAGACAAACGTGTGCTCTGCTGAATGATATTAAAGTGTTTGGCTAGGATGTTGTTCACGTGCGGTAATGTAGAGTAGGTGAGGAAAAGGTTGGTTTGGTTTTTCGGATGGCGGGGCTTTGAGCCCGTCAAAATTTCATTTCTGTCTAAGGCTTGTGCTCGGCTTATAGCATCATCAAGAATACGTTCCGGGTAGTGCTTCGCCACCAGGGCCGTTCTGAGTTCCTTTGCATGACATTCGAAGTCTTTCTCGTCAGAGCAGATGCGGTGGTATCGGTGGGCCTGTGAATACGGGATGGCTTTCTTGCAATGTTGTGGATGGCTTCTTTTGAAATGAAGATATTGGTGGCGGTCTGTTGGCTTTTTATATAAGGTTGTGAATATGCGATTATCTTTAATTTGTACTATGACATTAAGAAAGTTTACAGCTGACTTAGAATAGCTGTAAGTGAAAGCGATTGACGGATGAACTGAATTAAAATCTGCTACAAATTTAAGGAGACTTTCTTCGTCGTGGTGCCAAATAAGGAATATGTCGTCTAAGAATCTTTTGTAGATGAGCGGCTTCAAAGGTCTGGCCGCAAGAAAGGGTTCTTCAAGTGATGCCATAAAAATATTCGCATAATTAGGAGCCATCTTCGTGCCCATTGCCGTTCCGCTTATCTGGAGGAAGTGTTTCCCGTCAAATTCAAAGTTATTGTATCCTAGTACTAACCGCAGTAGCGTTGACAGCGTGTCCTCGTCTAGACTTACAGGCGTGTTTGCGTTCATGTAAGCGTTACCTGTCGCGTCAATGCCCTCTGCTTGTGGTATGTTTGTGTATAGGGATACTACATTCATTGTCACCAGGAAGCTTTCTTTGGGGATCTCTAGTCCAGTTATTGTGCGAAGAAATTGGTTGGTGTCCTGAATGTAAGATGGAATGGTCGGGACTATGTCCTTAATTATGAAGTCTAAGACACTTGAAATTCTTTCTTTTACCGTGCCGTTGCTTGAGACAATAGGGCGACCGGGGTGGTTAGTTTTGTGTATTTTGGGTAGCAAATAAAAACGACCAGGGGCTGGCTGAATCGGCAGCATTGGTTTAAGCATATCTTTAGATATTTTACCCTCCTTGTGCAGTGAACTTAATTATCACGGTATATTTCTGATTCGAACAATTTAGTGGGGTCCTCTGTGAGTTCCGTATAGAAGTCCTTATTTTCTAATTGTCGATATCCTTCTTTCAGGTAGTCAACCTTATCCAATATTACTATTGCGCCACCCTTATCCGCAGGTTTAATTACCACATCTGATCGACGGCTCAGCGAGTCCAACGATTTGCGCTCTTCGTACGACATGTTTTGTCGAAAGGGTTTCACTTTTGAGCATGCCGTCATGATATCTTTTTGGACGGCGGATATATACATTTCCAAATATCTGTCCCTCTGATCTGGTGGCGACCAATTCGTTCCTGATGCTCCGGGGAATGCTGTTCGAGTGGGTTTATCATGAAAATATTTTCGCAAGCGAAGATTTCCGGCAAAATTATCCAAATCCTGATAAAATTGAAACTCATTAAATTTACCGCTTGCCGGACAGAATGTAAGGCCTTTAGCAAGAAGACTAATTTCGGAGGCCGTTAACCGGGCAGATGAAAGGTTAACTACCGTTGTTTCTACGCCATTGTTAATACTTGTGGTGGTCGCAGGGACGTTCGCGGTGATGGAAATCGTCTGAGGTACGCCATCCCGCTCTACCTTCCGACGCTTACGCTCTTTTGTCTCCCATATTTTTCTATTTTCATACTCAACTAGGTCGTTGCCCTCTATTTCGCTGAGATCTGATTGGCATTTTAATGAGTGTTCAGCTTGTTCAAGTTCGTGAGATTTGCGTTCACTGTGGTCAATAATTATTTTCATGAGATTAAGCGACGCTTCATGGAGTGTTTTGTCCCACTGTGCCTGCTCATGCCGATCTAGGGTTCTCATTGCCGGATTTAGCTTTAGACACAAGCCTTTTGGTACCAAATTAGAAGCTGCATATGACTTAAGCGTTGTGCTGTGAAGATTGTACTTTACGCGTTTCTCAATCGTTTTCCTGATTCGCTGAAATGCGCGTGACCATGGTTTAGGGGAGCGGACCATACCTGAACCCTGAAATTGTCAGTTCAGCCGCGGCTGCGTCGGTCGCCGAGTGACGTCCGCAAAGCTGCGCAGGTTGTAGGCTATCTGAGGCGGTCCTGGAGGGGTGGTGGACTTCTGGGCCTGGGGTGGTGGCGTGCGCGATGAGTCGGCATTTGTGGCACGCTGTGGAGTGCCGGAACCCGCGGTGGTTGCCATGCCGGCTGGCGGTAGAGTCTGCAGGCGTGGATGCCAGCGGCTTGTCTTGGTGGTCAGCAGGCGACTGTAGTGAAGCGCCAGCATCGCCACGCTTTCAAAGCTGGGATGGAGACCGTCTGCGGCCAGGACCCTCCAAGGTGGCATCTCTTGGAAGACGTGGTCTAGATAAAAGACCCCGCGTCCCAGTTCTCTTCGGTGGCAGAGGCGGCGCACCTGGTTCACATATCGGGACGCTTCTCTGTTGAACCAGTGGACGAACCGCTTGTTCACTCCGAACAATCTGCAATTTTCACAGAGCCACCCCGAGTTGTCTATCGCCGGGGAAGGAATCTAAGAGATATCCTCGTCAGAGCTAGAACAACCACGGTTCAAAACATAGAATCAGGCTCCAGACCGCGTGGCAAACCCCGCTGCAAGGTCTGTAAGCACATGATTTCAACATGTCTTGCTAAGGCTACTTCCTCTGATTTCACATTCAAAATTAAGGAACCTCTAAATTGTGATAGCAGCAATGTGATCTACATGCTCCATTGTGAAGTCTGCGACCAACAGTATATAGGCCAGACTGGAACCGCGTTCAGACTCCGTCTAAATAACCACAGAGCTCACACCCGCGCACTGCCACATCTCCCATTCTCAAAACATATCAGTCTGCCTGAGCATTCATTTGATAAAATACGTGTCACTCTTCTCCAGTCAGGCTTCCGCTCTTCTCGTGAACAGGAACAAAGAGAGTCATATTTTATCCACAAATTTAGAACAATCACGCACGGCATAAATGAACACATGGGAAACCTCTCGTTTCTTTGTCAATAAGTTAAATTAGCTAAAATCAGAACTTAATCCCCACATAGGCAAGCCGAACACGTGTGTGATGTCGAAAGAATGCCCACTACCCCAGTGGGGGAGCGGACCGAACCACCCACATTATTGTGCCTTGCTTTTTAATTTCATGCTTATTTCGCCACGCTGTTAGTGTCATATTTGCAGGCTACTTCTCCTTCTTTAGTGTTTCTTGTGTTTTGCCCTTGCTTTTTTAATTTCATGCTTATTTCGCCACGCTTTTACTGTCATATTTGCAGGCTACTTCTCCTTCTTTCGTGTTTCTCGTGTTTTGCACTTTGCTTTGTCTGGCACGACCAGGTCTTGGTGTCTTTCCTTTAACTCTCTCCGTCTCTCTTCTTTTTTTTTGCATGTTCAACTTAACATGACAGGCATGTCCGACAAATGTGCATATCAAACAAGCTTAACAGCGACCCATAATGGGGACCGTATCAAGCACTTGTCCACGGCCACTAATGACAAGCACGCGTCGTGAAGAACCCCGCTAACAACAAGGAATCTCCCTGCTATTGGCTCTCTCCCTGGGATTTTTTTTTATTTATTTATGTATTTTTTGTGGTTTGCTTTCTCTATCTCTCCTTTCTCACTTTTTTTTGCCGCCTTCTTTCTCTACCTGAAGATATAAAAAGACTATTGCGAGAATTTCCTGTATCCCTTGAAAAAGGTCGGTCCACCGACCGAAACTGTTGGGTGAATAATAAACCTAAGATAACCGCGAAGTTGTGCTTCTGATTTTCCTAAATACGCTTGGCCCATTGAAAAATCCAGTTACTACTATATATATATATATATATATATATATATATATATATATAGCATTCTTATGTTACACGCAGTTGAAGTTGTTGCAAATAACAACATGCAAAACAAGAAATTGTAATTGTATTTTCAGCGTTATTTTATACACCTGCATTATAACCAACTTCTATGTAATATGACATGCAAGTATCTACATGTACTTGTGTTTACAATACTCGTATATCAACACGTTATGCGTTATTGCATTGGTATACCGGCCACTCCCGTGTCTGTCTAGGAGACCGGAGCTTTGTCAAGTCGAACAAATTTCGGCTTTTTTTTTCTGGTTTTTCCCTTTTTCACCTTGTGCATGCTGTGGTGAAAAAAAACCAACATGATGACGATGAAAACAAATCATGATACAGACTGCACGATTAAAAAGTGGCAACGTTGTTAGTATCCCATTTTGTCGAGGTGTTGTCTTTACCCATCCTCTGCCTCCTCTCTATTTCCTCTCTACAAATCTAGCTGTCTTTTCACTGGGCAGTTGCGTGGGAGTGAAAAGGCAAGCGCTGGGGATTTTGAAATGTTTTATGGGGGACTCAACGCAATTACAGCCGTCCAAAGTGCAGAATAAGGACAACACTTGACTTCAGTCAACCAAGAGAACAGGCTGGCTTCAGTAAAGGATATTCTACGATGGACCATATCCATGCCATCAATCAGGTAATCGAGAAATCTGTGGAGTACAATCAACCTCTCTATATGGCTTTCATAGATTATGAAAAGGCATTCGATTCAGTAGAGATACCAGCAGTCATAGAGGCATTGCGTAATCAAGGAGTAGAGGAGGCATACGTGAATATCTTATCAAATATCTACAAGGATTCCACAGCTACCTTGGTTCTCCACAAGAAAAGTAGAAAGATACCTATCACGAAAGGGGTCAGACAAGGAGACACAATCTCTCCAATGCTATTCACTGCATGCTTAGAAGAAGTATTCAAGCTCTTAGACTGGGAGGGATTAGGAGTGAGGATCGACGGCGAATATCTCAGCAACCTTCGGTTTGCAGATGACATTGTCCTATTGAGCAACAATGGAGAGGAATTACAACAAATGATTGAGGACCTTCATCGAGAAAGTGCAAGAATTGGGTTGAAGATGAATATGCAGAAGACAAAGATAATGTTCAATAGCCTGGCAAGGGAACAAGAATTCAGGATCGCCAGTCAGCCTCTAGAGTCTGTAAAGGAATATGTTTATCTAGGTCAACTACTCACAGGGGACCCTGATCATGAGAAAGAAATTTACAGAAGAATAAAATTGGGTTGGAGTGCATACGGCAGGCATTGCCAAATCCTGACTGGGAGCTTACCACTGTCGTTGAAAAGAAAAGTGTACAATCATTGCATTCTACCGGTGCTAACATATGGGGCAGAAACTTGGAGGTTAACAAAGAATCTCGAGAACAAGTTAAGGACCACACAAAGAGCAATGGAACGAAAAATCTTAGGAGTAACGTTAAGAGACAGGAAGAGAGCGGTGTGGATCAGAGAACAAACGAGGGTAGACGATATTCTTGTTGACATTGAGCGGAAGAAATGGAGCTGGGCAGGCCATGTAATGCGTAGGATGGATAACCGGTGGACCATTAGGGTTACAGAATGGATACCAAGAGAAGGGAAGCGCAGTCGAGGACGGCAGAAAGTCAGGTGGGATGATGAGGTTAGGAAATTCGCAGGCGCAAGTTGGAATACGCTAGCGCAAGACAGGGGTAATTGGAGATCGCAGGGAGAGGCCTTCCTCCTGCAGTGGACATAAATATAGGCTGATGATGATGATGATGATGATGATGAAGGTGCATTGTGTCGACAGCCGGGGAGGTTCAGGAGGCGTTGTGGCAACGGCCAGAGAGTTCTAGAGGGCAGTGTGGCGACGCCGATAGAGCTCTCGGTGGATCGTTGGACAGGTCTCGTAGACCCTTCCCCCGCGCTTCTGTCAGGTACGTTATACACGCTCTCAATCACACACCGACGCGGACTGCCAGAGAGCAGCAGCAGCAGCTGTGGGAAAGTCGAAAAAAGAGGCAGTAAAAGCTTTGCTTTACAATGGTTCCTTATGTACGTAGTACAACGTCACCGAAACACTTTGCGTATGCATATGGCAAATTGCATTCATTTCGGTTGACAGAGTCTGTCATAGTCTGGATGACTCAATATAAAGACGCATGGTTAGATTTGTTTCCTTCGAATTCACACGTGCCTTGTCGTGGCATCATGAGACGCAATGTTCAGGAATTTTATGTTTTTTGTCACCGATCTCGGGGGCGTGCGGGTGTTAGGAGAGATGGAGAAGGAAGACGGATGGCGACACAGCAAACAGATTTTTTAATAACACGCAAAATCAAAACTAAAACTAAAAATCAAGCACACCCAAGCACACTGCGGGAAAAAATACTAATAAAGATACAAACTAAAGCCTAATATACAAAACAAGTTGTACTTTGCGCCTACGCTCGTCCGTGGCGGCTAATTCTTCAAAGTCAGGCAACCCTGTCCTATCCCTGAGCAATGCCTCCTATAAAGTCTTTATAGGAGGCGTTGCCCTGAGACACTACGAATAAGAGCCACCTTGCTGCGCTCGTCGTTACACGTTTGTCCGAGTCTGAAGCTCGTCGGCCCTTTTTCTCCAGCAGTTGGTGTTCTCGTTGATGCTGTGGTCGCCTTTGCCTTGCCGTCGGCGCGTCGTCTCTTTATCGGTGGGAAGCTCGCCGGAACTTCGTCGGTGATGAGCTCGTCAGTAAGTCTTCAGTGACGGCGCTCGGCGTTGCTCAGGCCCACCTGGATAGGCCTAGCGTCGGGATGCGTCGCAACTTCATGAGTGCCGACGTAGCGTCCCGCGGAGAATCGAACGTGCCGGTCTGCCGCAGAAGGGGGATCCTCTCTAGGGTGCCCGGTCCTGCCGTGAGAGGCTGCAGCCAGTCCAGGAGCCTCGCTCGAACTTGCCGAGGTCGACGGCCACACCTTGAACGGCCAACGTCACGGACTCAGCCAGACCCCCAAGTCTCCCGTCGCCAGAGCGGAGCTGGCGCTGCGACCTTCCTGGCCCGGAGCCACGTCGATAATCCACCGACAGCGCCGTTCATCCCCCGATCACGCCTCGGCTCACGCGCCTCGAAAGCTCGTGCCGTTCCGAACACTGTGCTTCACGTGCTCTTCTTCTTTTTCGCGTCGCGACCCATGTCTTACATATGACATGGGTCCCCTTTTAAGAGTTTTATTGCGATAGCAATTATATGGACACTTCAACCGGATTTCTGCCGTCGGCGTCGCCGTCGCAGTCGGCGTCGCCGTGAGGTTCCGTATAAATAAAATCTTCGCCGCGCGCCGTATGCCCCAGCGGAAGCGTGCGGGGACGCGTGCTATCACGGAGAGCGAACGCACTCAATCTCCCACGCGCAAGCAAGGAAGCGGAAAGCCAGCGCCGGAGGGAGCAGGGGGGGGGGGGGCACTTCTCTGCCAACAACCGCGCTCGTCGCGCGTCCGCACAGTCTCTTATCTCTCCCACGCGCAAGCAAGGAAGCGGTAAGCCAGCGCCGGAGGGAGCGGGGGGGGGGGGGGCGCACTTCTACGCTGCCAACAACCGCGATCGTCGCTCGCTCGCACCGTCTCTTATCTCCACACGGCTCTGACCTTTATGCGCTCAGTTTCCATTGAAGCGATAGACCGCACGTACGTTCGCCGCTGCGGCGTATCCGCTTGCTGCCAGAGTTTTGACGGTCGTTGTCTGCAGTCATTCAGTGTGAGCTATTCATGTTTGTTTGTGCGCGCTCACACCACACTTGTTCATTCAGTTAGTAATAGTCGGGCCACATTTTCCAACGCACGCTACACATGCAATGCTGCCCGGATCGGCAGTGCAGCGCTACAGATGTGTCCCTTCGCACGCGCTGCCCACGGGAAGCGCTTCTCATCAACACCACCGTTTCACACGCGCCTTCTCGTGGTCATCGAGTCTCTCGTCATGTCGGTCTACTTACGCCGCAGCACACCTGCTTACGTAATCAGCTCACGTTTACTACAATTCATATTGCTACCAAAGCCGCTCACCTTACTTCGTATGACATTGCTGTGTTGCTATCGCATTCATTGCTTCGCCCTTAGGGCGAAACTGTGACATTTTTTTTCTCAGAAAACTGCCTTCTGTCCGTCTTCTTTTTTGGTGGTGGACTTGACTCTTGTGACTTGTGTGCTTCTCTGTGCTTCGTCGCCGCTTACCACTTATCACCACACTTCACTGCACTGTCGCGCACATTTCACCACTTGCACTGTTCACAACACTCACGAGTTCATTGTTCGCACCACTTCACATATGTACACTTATTTTGTCTGCGTTATGTTCTCACTGCTTGGTCAGTCTATCGCCCTACTCATGTAATCTGCGCCCACATTCTGTCGTCCCTTAATGTACTCTATGTGGAAAGTAAGGCTC